>NC_048224.1:36620773-36626420 GCF_002007445.2 Ailuropoda melanoleuca | reverse complement strand
TTGCTCATTTGGATTGTCTTATCTCCCAGATGTACCATAAACCCATCTCAGATGTTATGTCAAATTTCGATCAGTGTGTACATTTAATTTTACTTCAACTGCAAGTATATACTGTTATAGAAAAGTGGTACAGAGAAAAATCAAGCAGTATCAAAGTGTGATTTTGTGTGGGTTGCAACACACACAGTGCTTTGCCTCATGAATGTATAAGAGAGGAAAATCAGAATGGTAAAAATTCTCAATGGATTCTGAAGAGTGATCAAGTGAAAAGAGGCAATCACCATAGGTATAATTTAGTTCCAGCAGGTGCCATCAAAGTTTGTCACCAAAATGTATTTGCACACAGAGTCTACACATTAATGTGTGTCGTAGCTGTCCTAATGAAGAGCAGGTTTTGTTTTTGTTATTTTTAAAAATATTTATGTATTTATTTTAGAGAGAAAAAGAGATAGAGAGAAGGGGGGAGAGAGAGAGAGGGAGAGAGAGCTGCAGCAGGGGGTGGGGCAGAGGGAGAGGGAAAGAAGTTGACTCCCTGCTGAGCTTGGAGCCTGCCTCCAGGCTTGGATCTCATGATCCTGAGCTAAAACCGGAGTTGGATGTTTAACTCTCTGAGCCATTCAGGCGCCCCCTGAAGAGCAGGTTTTGACTTTGAATAGACTTTGAATAACCATCTTTGCATTCTTTGTGGCAATTAGCCCCGTGTTTGAACACAGTAAATGTCCATTTGATGAGCATTTTTTTAAATTTTATTTTATTATATTATGTTAATCACCATACAGTACATCCCCAGATTCCGATGTAAAGTTTGATGCTTCATTAGTTGCGTATAACACCCAGTCTCCTGCTTTGAAGAGCTCATAGTCCAATGGGGTAAATGGATAAGGAATCAGATAACTAACACTGTGTTCTAATGAAAGGAAGACATGACTAGCTCTACCTGGAAAGGTCTTGATGCTTCCCAGGGCTTGGAACCTCTATACTGGGTCTTGAAGTGTGAGTAGGAGATCTTGAGAAAAGGCACAAGAGTAATCCTTGTGAAGTAACAGCCTGTCTTATTGAGAAATGAGTCAGGTATTGTGGAAGGAGAGACCATGTGGTGTCAGATGGAGAACATCAGGCTGGTTGGTTGGGGCCAGGTTTCACCATGTTGATCAGTTTGGTACTTCATTCTGTAACATTCAAGGGTTATAAGCAAGGTGCAGGGGATGACATGATGAGATTTGTATTTTAGAAAGCACTTTGAGATGATGCTTCGGAGGCAGTAGGAAGCAGAGAAAGAGACTCTTGCAACAGTCCACTCGAGAGATGATGTGGGCGTGAATTCACCATTAACCAGTATCTGTTGCACCTACTTACTGTCTCGTTTGCTTGGTGAAACACCTAGCTCATGTTACGCATCATAAATGCAATTAAATCACATAGTTCTGAATGACAAATAATCTCATTTTCTTAGATCACTACAGAAGCATCTAAGTGAGGGCAGTAAGGAAGTGTTTACCTGAGATGCAAAGCAGGGGAGTGCCCAGAAATGGGGTGGACAGTGTGCCATGCCAGCCTCAGGAATCCAGGAGGTGATCCTCGAGAGCACAGCTGGTGCCGTCAGAATGACAAGTTCCTGTTTGCATTTCCCCTTCCTTTGCTTCCTGATGCCCACTCCTCTTGTTGATTCTGCCATCTGCAACATGCATGGACACAAAGAGCTAACCTGAGGAATTATCTGATAATGTAGTCATGCTTTCAGTGATCTACATTAACCTTATTTGACAAACCGTCAGGGTACAGAGACAAAGAGAGATCTTTATATTACAGGTTTAAATGTTAAATCCTGTCATAAACTGTTCAGTTATACTTCACAGAAAGANATGTAGTCATGCTTTCAGTGATCTACATTAACCTTATTTGACAAACCGTCAGGGTACAGAGACAAAGAGAGACCTTTATATTACAGGTTTAAATGTTAAATCCTGTCATAAACTGTTCAGTTATACTTCACAGAAGGAAAATATATTTGGTGAACAATGGAGTCAAGTTAAAACAAGAAAAAAAACATGTTCTGTTCTTTGGTAAATGTTCCCCTGCCAAGTATAGAAGTTCCACGGATTTCGGGTCCATATACAAGGCTAGGGGCTTAAAGGGCCAAGAGCTACATGCAGGGCCACCCTGGTAGACAAACAAAATTCATGGAGCTGGTGGAGGTCAAAANAAACAAGAAAAAAAACATGTTCTGTTCTTTGGTAAATGTTCCCCTGCCAAGTATAGAAGTTCCACGGATTTCAGGTCCATATACAAGGCTAGGGGCTTAAAGGGCCAAGAACTGCATGCAGGGCCATCCTGGTAGACAAACAAAATTCATGGTGACATGGTGGGTGATTGTGGAAGATGAGTCAAAGAACACTTAGAATTAGCTCTCTTTGGAGTTGGACACTGTATGGCTGGTGGTTTCCAATACTGGACAAATGGCAGTGATAAGAAGAGTATCAGAGCAGAACAGGGAGGTCCTTGACTGAGGTGGGAGATCTGAGTTCAGGTTCAGCCTCCCACCCTAACCCCTATGAGACCTTGACATAGTCACCTGAGCTACCTGGTTGTTAGTTTCTCCATCAGTAAAATGAGGTGATTGGCTTGGATCATTGCTGAGTTCCCTTTCACTCTGACAAAACTTTTACTCCACGATGTATAATCTGTGAAATGTTACCAACAGCTGGTACATAGTAGTGAGGGCTCAGCGTCCTTCTCTGTAAAACAGGGGTAAGATGACCTACCTCAGATTACATTTTAAGTGAGATCATGAGTGAAAGTCATTAGCACTGAAACTACCAAATTGTAGGTTCTCAGTAAATCCAAGTGTCCTTTATCAGGTCTCTCTCATCCGTTAAAAATGTTCATTGAGCACTTACCATGTGTAAGGCAGTGTTCTAGAAGCTGAATCCATAATAGGGAATAAAATAGACGAATTCACTGCCTCCGGGGAGCTTTCAATAAACAGACTGATGAACACACACTAGCGCAGCATTTCCCCCCTTGCTTCCTCCCTGGCTCCCTCTTCCTGCCTCCTCTTCAACCCATTTCCCTTCAGCTCCTGTTGCAGATCCTGGCTGACTAGAATCTAAAGGCAGGAATGATAGATCAAAGGCTGGAGGACTGGTATGTGAGACTTTGAATATTTGTACTCAATGACCAGGGTTTAGGAAGGGGTGTGGAGAATTGAGCATGAATGGTGATAGAGTAGGAACAGAGATAGTCAAAGTAAGTGGATACCAAGGCTGTGCTTCAGGATTCCCCACATCTATGAATACTGACAACACTAAACTAGTTACTTCTTTAGATGAAACACCTGGAAAGTCATACACACAGAAGAATATACAAAGATAATAATTAAAAAAAAAACCGTTATGACTCTTTAATCAACCAACATTCATTCACTCAACACCATCTGGGGCAGGCTGGGCAAGGCGTTGGCCTCCTAGAGGTGAATAATACTTAATTTCTGCCCTTAAGGAGCTTGTGTTTTCCTGAGGGAGGCAGACATGAATCTCAATGTACTGTGCTCAGTGCTTTCATAGAGGTATAAACACAAGAAGCTGTTCAATGTAGAGCAAAATATTTTGACTTCATTGTTTTGACATGGCCACTTTAATCCTACTGACGTAAAATGAAAAGCTCTTCTGAAGTTACAGAATTAAAAAAATATTAATTTTATTTTTAAGTAATGAAATCACAGCTAAGTATTGCACATAAAGATAGCATGAAGTAATATTGATAATAGCAAATATATATATATTTAAACTTATTGATTAAAAATTGATAAAAGATTACCTTAATGAGGTCTTTATCTGCAGAATTTTCAGAGTTTAAAAAAACAGACTTCGTAAAATAACCTTGACAACAACAATGACAACAACACGCTGCAATGGCAGAAGGTATAATTTGTAAACTTTAATACAGGAGGAAAAAACTGATAAATTAAGAAATATCTCTTTTGTGTTGCATGTGGAAAAGACCTTGCAGAAAATGTATCTAGTGTTGCTGTGCTAAAAGAATATTGATCGAGAAATTCAACTGGTAGAGTGGTGTGTCTATGAAAACACATTATGGAGGAAAATTTATCGGTGTTGAAGTCCACTAAAGGTAAACTTTGTGCACCACAGAGAAGAGTGGTATAGGTGCATAACAGGTCTGGAGGGGCAACAGAAAATATCTAGCACATGCACTGTCNCGCTCCCATTAGAGAATGACTTTCTGAAGCCGCGACAAGGTTTTCCATGCATATGTTTATATCCAGTGCTTGTAACTTAGCAGGCGTTCAGAGAGAATGTTTGCTAAATAAATGAACGACAAAATTTTTTATTAAGAATCAGGATTCTTAGTCTAAGANCCCTCCAATAAGTCAATAAAAACTCAGCGCACTGTGCACACAATTTTATCCAATTCATTTTTATTTTTAATTCCAGGATAGTTACCATACAGTGTTACGTTAGTTTCAAGTCGTACAATATAGTGATTCAACACTGCTGTGCATTATCCAGTTCTCAGGGGGACAAGTGTCCTCTTAATCCCCTTCACGTATTTCACTCATCCCCCTTCCCACCTCCCCTCTGGTGACCATCAGTTTGTTCTCTATAGTTACAGTCTGTTTCTTGATTTGTCTCTCTCTCTTTTTTTCCTTTGTTCATTTGTTTTTTTCTTAAATTCGACATCTGAGTGAAATCATGAAGTATTTGTCTTTCTATGACTGGTTTATTTTGCTTAGCATTATACGCTCTAGATCCATCCACATTGTTGTAAATGGCAAGCTTTTGTTCTTTTTTATGTTCAAATATATATATATATATATATACACACACACACACACACACACACATTCCTTATCCATTCATCTATCAATGGACACTTGGGTTGCTTCCATAGTTTAGCTATTGAAAATAATGCTCTGGGCATCTGGGTAGCTCGGTTGGTTGAGCGTCTGCCTTCAGCTCAGGTCATGATTCTGGAGTCCGGGGATCAAGTCCTATATCAGGCTCCCTGGTTGGCGGGGAGCCTGCTTCTCCCTCTGCTCTTCACCCTGCTTGTGCTCTCTCTCAAATAAATAAATAAACTCTTAAAAAAAAAGAGAAAAGAATGCTCCAATAAACATAGGAGAGCATGCATCCTTTTAAATGAGAGTTTTTGTATTCTTTGGGTAAATACTAGCAGAATGATTACTGGATTATATGGTAATTCTATTTTTAATTTTTTAATTTTAATTTTTATTTAATTTTTATTTTTACTTCAATTTTTTAATGTTCTGAGGAGCCTCCATACTGTCTTCCACAGTGGCTGCACCAGTTTGCATTTCCATCAATAGTGGACAATTTTTCCTTTTTCTCCACATCCTCGCCAACACTCGTTGTTTCTTTCCTTTTTTTTTTTTTAAAGATTTTAATTTTATTTATTTATTTGAGAGAGAGAGCGCGAGGCAGATCACAGAGGGAGAGGGAGAAGCAGATCCACTGCTGAGTAGAGAGCCTGACATGGGGTTCGATCCCAGGACCCTGGGATCATGACCTGAGCCAAAGGTAGACACTTAACCGACTGAACCACCCAGGTGCCCCAACACTGGTTGTTTCTTGAGGTTTTTATTATAGCCATTCTCACAGGTGTGAGGTGA
>NC_048224.1:36534703-36620673 GCF_002007445.2 Ailuropoda melanoleuca | reverse complement strand
CAGAGAGAATGTTTGCTAAATAAATGAACGACAAAATTTTTTATTAAGAATCAGGATTCTTAGTCTAAGAAAACTGAGATGTTTTCTTCTTACTTCATCTTTGTCACAACTGAAGTTTAGATGAAAGCCAGGGGTACATGGTTTGGGGCTTCTAACCCATGTGGAATCAGAATGTGATTAGGAAATATACTTTGCAAGAGTAACACCTATACCATTTAGAGGAAAATATGAAATAAGATGATGTCTACTGAGGGCTCTCCCCAGAGCTGGATTTTACTCTGCTATTTCCCTGGGGACCCCTGGCTCAGTTTGCTGTGTTCCTAGCACAGCTTTTGGCCTCAGACTTGACAGCAGCTTGGAGGCAGATAGGAACATTATTTCATGAAGTAATTTAGATACGATTTAAAAAAAATCTCATCTTGGCGCTAACCCTGCAAGAGCTTGGGTTTAACCTGTTATTATGACATTGCAGGGAATAATAAGTAAGCTGCACACTGGAAAACTATAGAAGCTTGGGAAGAAAGAACTCAAATTGCAATTTGCACACAAGCTACTCAATAGAAAATAAAAGGGCGCTCAGAGGAATAAAATGTGCTAGTTAGTATAGAGTGCTCATTTCCGCATATAATCACAGAGAACGCACTTGAAGAATTCCCTCTTTGCTTTAATTTCCAGAAAGGGTAGGTACTTGGAACTTCACAGTGATAAAACCTGTAGCCAGGGATGGTTGGAAGTGTTTGATATTAGGCCAGAGGCTTGAGGGTCTGGAGTTGGTTGATTATTCCGAGGGCCCTTTAGAGCTCCCATGTCTGGTTAGGTCTCAGAGATCCACTTCATTCTGTAGCCCTGGAAGGATGCTGGGGGAATGTGGGTGGGTCTGCTGATCTGACCCTGAAAAAGCGAGAACTTCAGGAGATGGGAGATAGAGAATCCAGCTTTGTTGTAATACAGACGAGATGCAAATTATTCAACTTCTCTAAGCCTGGTCTCTTCATCTGTAAATGACCATCAAATGAGGAAAAGCGTGTAGAGCATGTGGAACACAGGGCCAGGCACCCTGCAAATGCCCGAGTGCTGAGGCTCAGAGCAGGCAGGTCACCAACTCCAGGTCTCAAGCACACTCAGTCTACTCTGTGACCCTAATCCAACATTGTTTTTATGCTTGTTTTTAAATAACTTATTGAGATGAAATTCACATAACATGGAATCAACCATGTTGACTGAACAAATCCGTGGCTTTTAGTAACATTCACAATGTTGAGCAACCACTGCTTCCGTCTAGTTTCAAAACATTTCCATCACTCCAAAGTAAAACCCTGTACCCATTAAGCAGAATTTCCCATTCTCTTCTTTCCCCAGGCCCTGGCAATCCTGAGTCTGCCTGGTAGCTATGGAGTTAACTATTTTGGTCATTTCATGCAAATGAAGCTATTCATGATGTGACCTTGTGTGCCTGACTTCTTTTACTTAGTATAATGTCTTAGAGATATCTTTCAAAAAAAAAAAATCCAGCAATCTGTTTTTTTTAATTTTTTAAGGTAAAATTGCATAAAATAAAATGTGTACATTTTAAGTATAGAGTTTAAAAGTTTTAACAAATGTAAATATTTGTGCAATCAAAATGTAGAACATTTCTTTCACCCCACGCCCAAATTTCTCTTTTTAAAATGAAANCTCTTCTTTCCCCAGGCCCTGGCAATCCTGAGTCTGCCTGGTAGCTATGGAGTTAACTATTTTGGTCATTTCATGCAAATGAAGCTATTCATGATGTGACCTTGTGTGCCTGACTTCTTTTACTTAGTATAATGTCTTAGAGATATCTTTAAAAAAAAAAAAATCCAGCAATCTGTTTTTTTTAATTTTTTAAGGTAAAATTGCATAAAATAAAATGTGTACATTTTAAGTATAGAGTTTAAAAGTTTTAACAAATGTAAATATTTGTGCAATCAAAATGTAGAACATTTCTTTCACCCCACGCCCAAATTTCTCTTTTTAAAATGAATTTAATTCTAAGTAAGTTATGTTTTTGATGCTATTGTAAATTTCTAATTGCTTGTTGTCATTGTATAGAAATATAATTATTTAGGAGCGCCATGGTGGCTCATCAGTTAAGCATCTGCCTTGGGCTCAGGTCATGATCCCAGGGTCCTGGGATGGAGCCCCAGGTAGGGCTCCCTGTTCTGTGGCCAGTCTGCTTCTCCCTCTCCCTCTGCCTACCGCATTCCCTGCTTGTGCGTGTTCTCTCTCTTTCTCTGTCAAGTAAATAAATAAATCTTAAAAAAAAGGAAATATAATTAAATATAATTATTTTTATATAGCAACCTGGTAAGCTATCACCATGGTAAATTCATTTCTTTGTACTAGTAGTTTTGTTTTTTGTTGTTGTTGTTTTTTGATAGAGTCCTTAAAATTCTCTAGATAATCACGACTTATGTAAATAAAAAGAAAATGTGACTTCTCTTTGCAATCTGTATGACTCTTGCTTCTTTTTCTTGCCTTATTGCTCTGGCTAAGACCATCAGTGCATGAGACTGGAGGTATGAGCATGGCCACCCTGCCAGAATAAGTATGGGAATGAAGCCCAAGGTGTTTGCCATGCTAGTGGCATAAGAGAAGCAAAAGGAAGCAGAAAAGGACAGAGCGGTGTAGGGCTATAGAAAGAAATGCCCCCTGATGCCTCCCATCAGCATAGACAGAAGACAAACCCTTGCAATGAAGTATCCTCACGTCCCTACTCTTGCCTTTTTGGATCTACCCCAGACCGAGGGAGGACCTAGATTACTGGATTCCTGCAAGGTT
Source organism: Ailuropoda melanoleuca (assembly GCF_002007445.2). Lineage (NCBI taxonomy): Eukaryota > Metazoa > Chordata > Mammalia > Carnivora > Ursidae > Ailuropoda > Ailuropoda melanoleuca. Next base: position 36,617,874 of record NC_048224.1, on the reverse strand, counting down.
TTTTGAGCAATTGTTAGGTACTAAGTCTCTGCTTCCCACACGTGTTGTTCCTAATTATAAAATCATCATGGACACAATTTAGGAACATTTGCTGCCCAGGAACTGTGATTTATACCATGTGGTATATGTTGCAGCTGAGTTTCATAAACTGATTTACCAATGTGATAGGATCAAATCTACTCAAAGACTGGCAATTTTTACTGAGCTGGAGGTCAGCCAATTTTTTCACTCACAGGATTTTATTTTCCTCAGGCTTTAAGACGTCCTCAAGAAGTTGAGAGTTTATCTGGACTTTTCATGTGCATAATTCATTTTTGGTCTTCACAGAGACCCAAGTAAGCAAATCCAATGGCATTTATTTTTCTAGCTGAGCAATCCAAAGCTCAGAAAGACAAATGACTATCCCAAGATCACACACAGGACAAATAGCCGTGCTGGGACTGGAACCTAACTTCGCTCTCCGAACCTAGATATTTTCCACCTGCCATCTCCTCACGGAGATGATGCAGAGATCCAGGCCCTGCATCCAGCTTCACAAAACATTGGGAGTTGGGATTGTATAGTCTCCCAGACAAAACACAGGGGGCTGTTACTCTAACAAGGGATGTGTTGATATTACACAACATAAACCATACTTTTCAATTGACAAGTACAAACATAGTCAAATTTTCACCCCAGCAAGAGAAGCTGGAAGGTGTTTATGAATTTTTCTGCTTTGGCTGTTTCCAAACTATAAAAGAAGAAATTAGGGAAGTAACGAGTCAGAAGAGAGATAAGACTTCAAGTAATTGGTGGTATGAAAAGTGACCTTGAGAAAAGGATTGGCCGATTGGGTGACAGGATTCTGATTAAATCTTCATATACTGAAGCTCTAAGACATCTTTTTGGGGATGGAAATTATACTGAATGGTCAGCATATGAAATCACATGCAGTTTCTCAAATATAACCTGTTTTCTGAACTCAAATATAACCTGTTTTCTGAACTCACAACTTTTTTTCATGTTTTTCTCTCTTCCTAGATTTCCCTTTCTCCTACTAACCAGTGATAAATGCCTACTCACCACTGATAAACGCCTACTCATCCGTCAAGACCCAGGTAACACCACATGCTCAGTGGGGCCCCAGAGAGTTCTCTGCTCTTTGGCTCCATGAGTCTTCCCTCTATCTTGTTCATATTTCTAAGAACTGAAGTACAATAATACCCAAATGTATTTAAGCTATTTGTACATATTTAACCCCTTAACTCTACAGTTCTTGAGTCAGGAGACTGTGTCTTCTTATTCATGTCTTTACCCCAGGACCTATATAAATGCTAGCACACAGTAGATGGTCAAAGGCTTTTGCTGCAAACAGTGAAAAAACTCGCAACACTGAAAAATTCTTTTATTAAACATACCTTTTATAGCTAGGAAAAAGCTCATACACATTTGCATATTGTCTCTAGGTCTACTAAAAAGAAATAAATGTCAGCATTTAATGAAATTTCTCTGCTTACAGTCATGCTGTGGGAAGAGAACATTGCCACTGCTTGTAGAATTTATTGACATCCAAGATTACATGTTGCTTTTGGAATGCACACCATGAAAGAGAAGAAGAATGGCTAGGAAAATGTGAAAATGTGAACATGTTGGGAAAAAAATATTTAATCTCTAAAATTATATTTGAATATATTTTTATTCAAATTAACTATCATAAATCACATAACGAAGTTACACATTCATCTAGATGACAACTTAGATCCAGATATAAATCTTGACTCTAGCACCTGTTTCCTCTGTGAGCGCCTAAGCTTTTTTGAGCCTTGTTTATCTGTTAAATGGAGGCAATATATATTTTTAGAAAATGTAAACTATTTGTCATTGAAATTTTTTGATATAAAGAGGCTAATTACCACTAAATCAATCCATAAATTTAACTCAATTCCAATTAAAATTCCAGTGGAATTATTTTTAGAATTTGGTGAGATATTTTCAAGTTCATCTAGAAAAGTGTCAAGGTAAAGTGAGTCAAGAATAATTTGGAAAAGAGGAACGATGAAGGTGTACCCCTGTGTAAAAGCTTGTTTACAAAGGTAATTTCAAAAGTGTTGGTACAGGGATAGGTCAGACAGGTGGATAGTATACTAGATTTTAGTAAGAGATAGAAATGAGATTTCAAATTAGGAATAAGACCAGAGATTATTTAGTGAATAGATGGCACAATTGGCTAGTCATTTGGAAATAATGGTAGCTAGTGCTATGTGTTAGGCATAGTCCTACATATTTTATACCAATTAGCATTTTAAATTTTCACAGGAATTCCATAGACAAACTGGGTAATTCATCCAAGATCATACAAGTAGTCAGGATAGAGCTGGCATTGGCACTCAAGCAGTCTAGACTCTGGGTTCATACTATGAACTATTATGTTTTACTGTCTCACAGCCTCATGCCTTGCACCCAAATACATTTCAAATGGATTGAAGTTTAGAAAGTGTATTTAAAACCAAGATGTAAAAAAAACCACTTTTTATACTTTTGGGATATGTTAGGCATTTTTAAATGACATTAAAATCAGAAATTATAAAAGAAAAAAGGGTAGATTTGATTACATAAAAATTAAAAATATTTTAGCAAAACCAAACCAAACCAACAATACAAAATATTAAAAATTAACTAAATCAACCAAACAACAATAGAAAAAATCCACAGAAAATTAACACCATCAGATGACAAATTGGAACACATGTAGACAATGTGGTCAAGTATTAATAGATCAATGAATACAGAAAGAGTTCAATAGAGGACTGATGAACTAACTCCTGGTACATCTATGCACGGGGGGAAATAACTGTTTTTATTTTTATTTATTTTTTTATTTTTTTAATGATTTTTTATTATATTATGTTAGTCACCATATAGTACATCCCCGGCTTCCGATGGCAAATCACTGTTTTTAAAGACAATAGTGTAGACTGTCCTTTACTGGCGTGGAAATATGCCCGTGATACATTAGTTAATGAACAAATAATTAGAAACTTACACTATGACTCTATTTTGTGGGGAAAAAAATCATGTGGGTACTTGTGTGAGTGTGTGTGTGTTTGTGTTAATGTATGTATATATAGGAAAAAGTCTGAAATGGCTAAATCAAAAATATCTCTGGGTGGTGTGCTTTTAGATGATTTTTGCCTTCTTCTTTTTCTTTTTTCAACTCTTAATGATTGTCAGAATTCCCTATCATATACATGTATTTCTTCGTTTCTGGAGCGCACTAAGCTTTGATTACCCTTTTCCACAAAGTTAGAAGGGGAATGTTCCGAGAGCATAATAAATTTACATATTCCTAGATCACAGTAGTAGATGTTTTGGTGGAAAGCTTATGGTTTAGAGAGACTGGCTGATAGTAAAAAGCCAGGGAGACCATATAAGTTACTATTTCTACATCTAAATTGCAGTGTGTTCTGAGAACATGACCTATATAATTTCTACTTTTGGCAATTTATCTTGGCTTTATTTTTGCAGCCGAATATGTGATCTATACATGCAAGTGTTCCATAGGTCTTGGAATGAAGGTCTACTCTTTGTTTCTTCCCCTGAAATTACTACGTATATATTTACTTATTAACTTTATTATTCATATTGCTTATATCCCTAATTGGTGTTTATCTACTTGAATGGGCAAAGCTGGGGTGGTATTTTAGTCTCTGATAGTTGTGTTTCTGGACATTTTGCCTAGTAGTTCTAATATATATGCATTTTTATTCTTGAAATCTCTGCGTACTGTGTTTTTGTTTGGACTTGCTAAAACGTAGTATGGTTTTCCCTGTCTTTGTGTGTTTAATCTTTTAAAATAATTTAATACTTTGGGTTTAGAGGTGTCTCTTCTTGTTAGGTTTTCTTTTCTGACCACTTATATTTATTGTCCCAATTGATATGTTTGGTCTCATTTCTATGATCTTCTTTCTATGATGCTTCCATACTGATTTATTTCATTAGAGTTTTATTCTCCAAAGTGGAATGCATATACCCCAGCCGGTGTACAAGATCATTCATTGGAAACTCAGAAGAAAATATTATTTTTTAAATTTAAAAACAAGAAAGATATTAAGCTTTACTAATATTTAATATGCACGGATACTGGTATTTTGCTCAGGTCCACGTGTAAGGCAGACCCACTCTGTGTATTCACAGTGAGCAAGGTAGAAGAGAGTGATTTCTAGAAGTCAGAGTGAATGATGGTGACACTTTTACATTTTGCTCACTTTTCTTGACTCACTGGAGTTTAAGTGTACTCAGTTAAGTGGATTTAAAGGTTCTTCTTTTACTTTTATCTGAGGTAATTCACAAAATCGGTGAGAACTTTAAAATGATTCCTAAAAAAAAAAAAAGGTAGGTTCAAAGTAATGTCCATTATGCAAACACAAACACAAGAGAACAATAACAACAACTCTCTCCCCTCAATCCCTCTTTCCTCCCCCTGCAAAAAACAGGCTAGGTAATACTTTCCCTTTTCCTGGCAGGAATTCACCATCAGCCACATTATGAGGTAATAGAGAGCATTTTTAAAACGGATGTTTGGAAATGTTTCCTGGTGTTTCCATTGCTATCCGATACATTGCTGAAATCGATATAAATGTTACATGTATAAAAAATAATCTCTCATATCAACACACTTAAAAAACTTGAAATACAATTTTTATCCTGTTTAAAAGTTTTAGAGAATATTAAACCCATTTGTTGAAGCATAAAAATGTAACACATAACTGATACCTTTTCAAGAACAATTGAAAGTGGAAATTTACTACCACATTTCAACAATAACAATTACATAATTGGTGGAGGGGATAGAACACAAGTGCCATGATTATTCAGTGTAGCCAATGACGTACTTCTCTACCTTGAGTTTGTCTAATCTCTGTGAAGGATCTTCTTTAGTTATTAGTCATACAAACCAAGTTTGAAATAAAAATGAACCCAGAATTGCACCTTTGAATTGCTATATGGCAAGATATGGAACCAAGATTTTCAAACACACTGAGAGCAAATTTAATCATTCTGCTCTCAATAAAAGCTACTACTTTAGGGAAAGAAAAAAGTTACATTATTAAGAAATATAATAAAATTTATTTTAAATTAGTGTTAATTTCAGGTTTATCTTATCCTCTCCATGATTCTGTTACCGTATTTTCTATAATGTATGTGTATATACATGTACATACAATGGTGCATGCATTTATATATAATTTATTAAGAAATCACTGGAGTGGAGATACATTGCTCAAAGTTTCGCTGATAAAAATAAAAAATGCAATTTTTATTTGGCCTATATTTTTCCCTTTAATTAGAAAAAATTTGAAGCATTTTCTCTAATTATTGATGTTAAGAATTAAGCTATTTATTTCCATTGCAAAAGAAATTTAACATACTTGTGTATATCTTTTCCCTCATATCCTAATTTTTATTGATAATAATTTTTTACTTTGACCAAATTATTATCATTTTTGTCATGTAGCTTCTCTTTTAAGAATTAATTTTAGGGGCGCCTCGGTGGCGCAGTCATTAAGCATCTGCCTTCAGCTCAGGGTGTGATCCCAGCGTTCTGGAATCAAGCCCCACGTCAGGCTCTTCTGCTGGGAGCCTGCTTCTTCCTCTCCCACTCCCCCTTCTTGTGTCCCTCTCCGGCTGGCTCTCTCTCTCTGATAAATAAATAAATAAAATCTTTAAAAAAAAAAGAATTAATTTTAATGTCTATGTTAGGTTGTACAACCATATTTTATAATTATTTAAACGACTCTGATTTCATTTGTGTTACTGAAGCTTTTCTACCACAACTTCCACATTCTTGAATTTTAAAATTTTGGTTTATGTCTTGATTAAATCTTTAAGTAACTTTTATCCATATATGATTTTCTGGAAGCATATATGAATGATATAATGCCATATTTTATATCCCTCAGTATAAGTTTTTTAGCCTCATATACATAACTCAATTATTTAATTATAGGCTTCTTTGTCACAATCTTTTCCTCTCAAAATGCTCTAGATATCACTCTATTGTTTCTAGAAATTTGCAATACAAAGATGTCTGTTTTAACCACTTTATTTTTTAATGTTATTTTTTTTCTACATTTGGCATTCTGTGGTTCTTCTACTGGTTTCTCTTAGGCTCACTCACTCCCCTGGCTATCGTCTTCATCTGCTCACCTGGTGCTAGAGGGTCTAAGAGAGCCTCAGATGGCTTCAGGCAGTCTGGGCCCTTGGTACTGGCTGTTACAGGATCTTTCTCCACCCTATCTCTCTGCTGACCCAGGCCACATTACATGGTGATGAGGGTGTTCTAATAGCTGAGGACAAGAGCTCAAGGCCTAGGCTCTAGAACTTATCCCATGTTACTTCTGCGACTTTCTGTTGGTCTAAACAAGTCATAAGGCCAGCCAGATTCTAGCTATCTCTGGATAGAAGGTGTGACATTGTGATTTATAATAAGATATATATCTTTAATCTTCATCTGTGGTCCAAAGCTAAAACCTCTGGAATCTCCAAAGTGATATGTCTTTTTGGATGCTCATGAGATGGTCGTGGCTAGGGGCCGGGGGTTGGGGGAGTCCCAGTTTTTTTCCATTCCCGAGGACCTTTCTGCCAAAGTAGACAGGTTTGATAGAGAAGGCACACTGACTTCTCAAAAGCCTTAGTCCAAGAGAGATAGACTCTTCATTTTTACTCCCATTCCTTTGGCAAGAACTGTTCATAGGGCTCTACCCTAATGTGAAGTGGACGACATTTTCCAAGAATAATAATGGAAGGGGACCATGAATCTTTGGTAAATAATCAGTCATCTATGCCACATCCAATAACTGTTTGTTTGGTTTTTTTTTTAACTTCCACTGCTGACTCTGTTATCAGACTCACTCAGCCCTCCAGAATCTTTCTGAGGCACAAATTAGCATATTGGTGTTCTTATTTCTTAGAGTAAATGTTTCAAAAGAAGCATTTCATGTCTTCAGGGTGACTTGTCTTATTTGGACTGACAGCTTCCTTTCAGGACCGAGGACCAACCCCCTGGTTGGTATGGCCTCCCACTCAAAGTGGCCTTCTATGTCTGTCCTGAGAGCTTTCTTCTTGAGGTGGATCCTTGCGTCAGGACTAGCATTTTGATTGTTGGGTTTTCTCATCCCCAGATCTCTTTTTGCCCCTGCAGATTAGTTGGTCTTATAGGAATTGTCTTTGACCCTCTACTTCCTTGCTAGTCCTTCTCTGTCACCGGGACAATCATAAATTGAGCCTAAATGATGCCTTGGGTTCGTTACCATTAGCTTGTATGAAATATACATCCCCTAACGTGTTGGGCGTATGTATGGCATCCTTCCTATTTTCCAACGCTGATGCTGGTTTTTCCCTAATTTTATATCCATTGGTCATCCCATTTGACTGAGGGCGGAGGGCTGAGTGTTGGACGCCTGCACTTACGTCACCATCAGATGCAGAGGGATTACACAGTCTTACATTGAAATGCTTGTGGAAATTATACGGCCTGTGATATCAGTTTCTTTAAAACACCTTGTAAACTTTTACTTTTGCAGAACTATCATAAATCTGTTTAATTCAACAGTTTACACTAAGTACTCCAGTATTCCACTTAGAAATAAGGTGTTTTTCTGCTCAACTGAAGCTGTGCACTGTTAAGAATACCATTCATTGCTGTCAAATTTCTCCATCTCTGAAAATGAAAAATCGTGACAGCCCAATGCTCATCCCTATAGCAGAAGGGGTGCACAGCCATGTGAGAAGTGGTGCTAAGCACTGGGGTGCTGTCACTGGGAGTGGCACTCCTGACCTCACGCTGCTCACAGTCGTAGAGCAACAGACGGTAATTGAATTAGTGGGATGCTGTTTTGGAATGTGAACCATCACACTTTTCTTTCCTCTACCCCCTTGCACATGACTGTTCCTCAGTGGCTCTCACACTGACTCTGGAGGAAGCAGGACTGGAAGGGTAAGAAACAGCGGGTGAGGTTATCTTTTTCTTTTTTTTTTTCTTTCCAACCTTCAGCAGGAGCTTTTGAGACGCCAAGGGCAGGCTTGAGGGAAGCAGGATGTGGATTTTTATGCCAAGGCAGGAAATCTGAGAAGAGCTCTCTGTCTCACCTGTGGCTGCGGCATGGTTTGGGAAGAGGAGAAGTGACCTTGTGGAGCTGGGGTGTGTGAGGTGGAGGGACAGACCTGGGTGTCCTTGTGGTGGGTGGCAAGGTCCACACAGCGGGCTTCTATAGCTTCTTCAGCCCAAGACCTTGCTGACCTGCAAGAAGAGCCCTGTGCCCTCTTTTCCATGGCTTAGGGCAATTATAAATCCTCCCCCCCAAAAAAAAAAAAAAAAAAAAAAAAAAGCAAGCAAGGAAAGAAAAGATGCTGAGGGTCATGACACCCTAAAAAGCAGCTGACAATAGGGAAGAGGAAGCCTCTGGACTGGCTTTAGGGTAATAACGGACAAGGGTGAAACCCACTCCCTTTTCACAGATAACTACAGTGTGAGACTCTGAATCAGATCTCTAGGCAGATGCTGTTGAGCAAAGGGAAGAGGAGATGGTGCTGAGAGGGGCCAGCTGGGTGGGGCTCCACTAAGCAGTTTGACCCGAAACCCGTGTCCTTCCAGGTAAGGCTAGCGACAGGGCGTCTGATAACACAGGTAGACTGGCAGTGGTCGTGGGGTTTTAGTAACATAGATTTTGAGCTCAGTGTGAAGACACCACCCAGTAAGACTCCCACATGTATTTATATGGAAAGTTTTTTTGAAGGCATATGAACCACATCACGTACAACCACATGTTCAATAAAAACCACCTTAGTTAAAAAAAATAATTACATAAAATCATGATCATCCTGGGAAACCCTAATCCCCAAGCATAGAGTAGGGAAAAGATTATGAACATCCTAAAATTAAGCATGAAATATCTATTACATATGTGATATATAAACATATTTATCCTTACAGGAAAATTATCATGGTTTGTGGGATTATGGGAGGGTTTTCTTCCACATTTTTCAAGTTTCAAATAATGAACATGTATTTTATAATTAGAAAAAAATGTGATTATGATTCTTTTGAAAATAGGAAATTAAGGATATGTTCTGATGCACAAAAATTTTTTCTTTATATTTTTCTCTATAAATTATCTTGGTTGATCTATCAAAATAACAACTAATATGAATACTTGAAATTAAGATTGTTTTAAAAATTATCTTGATGTTTTAAGGGGGGAGATTGTTTTGTTTTGTTTTGTCCAGCATGTTTTGAAACTATAACTCTGCCTTAAAAATTTGGCACTTTCATCATGACTAATAACTTCTAAATACTATTGCTTTGAAAAAAGAAAAAAAAATGGTTCTTTGTTCTTGAAACCAAAGACAAAGGATCATATGGCTCTGTTTCCTCTAACTTACTTCATTCAGTTTGACTTATTTTGACATCTATTCCACGTCCTGTTTCCGTAATCTGCTTGACATTGATCTCAACATTTCATTAGGAATTCATGGTGGAAAGAAATTACTCTGAACATTTGTACCTTGTTCTTACAGTAAATGAAGTGTCATTTACATTTTATATCTTTTCCTCCTAACCTGTAACCCTTTTCCATTATTAGCTCAAAGATATTTATTATCATTTTCCCTCTCAATTTATGCTGAGACCTCAATGATGGAGCCATGATTCTCAGGGTCATTATATAAAATTGCATAAGTGATCCATGAACAAAAAAAAAATTCTTTAAATTTCTTGACAACACACTGAAGAGGGAGTTGGTTTCCTAGGCTTTTCCTTTCATAAAAGGGCTGGGTTATTATAATGACACAGTTTTAGCTACTGTGGTTTGATCTTCTGGGTGTGAACAGATACAAATTTACGTTCTAGAAATGACATTTTAGAGCAGAAAGAACACCAGCTTTAGAAATGACAGACCTGAGTTCTCATTCAGCACTCAGGTAATTACTTGCTGTGCATTCTTAGACAAGTTACTTCTCTTCTCTGAGCCTCTATTTTCTCATCTTAATAAAGTGAGATTAAAACAACAACAGCAACAACAGAAGCTATCTTCCAGAATTGTGACGAGGATGAGAAGTACACTGAGTACCTTAGATGCAGTCAATGCACAGTAAACGACAGTAAAAGCATATTCATGTCTTTACTCTCTGCTCTGTCAATTTCTATGTTGGTGAAATGGCGGGCACATACTGAATGAGTTACCAAGTGTGGCTCTGAGTTTTGGAATTTAGGAAGGCACGGTTTGGAACATCTGCTCCTATCTGTATAGTAGCTTTCAACTGGAGTGGTCAGTCCCACATTTGTGGAGATGAAGTCAAACAGCAGCCATAAGTGACATTGGAACTACTTGGAAATACAACCCCAAATCAGAATGCTGCCTCGTCGCGTGAACTGTGAGACTCATTGTTTTTATTTATTTGTTTGTTTGTTATTTTTTATGTTCAGTAACTGTTCATTGAGAACCTACCAAGTACCTGGATACAGAGTAAAAAGGACAGGTAAGGCCCCTCGTTGCAAGGAAATGGCTTTTGAGTGGGGAGAGAGTTAAGAAAAAAAAAAAAAAAGAGTGGCGCCTGTGTGGCTCAGCCATTAAGCATCTGCCTTTGGGCTCAGGTCATGATCCCGGGGTCCTGGGATCTAGCTCCCACATCGGGCTCCCTGCTCAGCGGGCAGCCTGCTTCTCCCTCTCACACTCCCCTAGCTTGTGTTCCCTCTCTCGCTGGCTGTCTCTCTCTGTCAAATAAATAAATAAATAAAATTTCAAAAAAAAAAAAAAAGAAAAAAGAGAAGTGAATAAATTAAAATAATTGGAGCTTGTCAGAAATGTGGGGGACTTAGTTGGATAGTAACAGAAGATGTATTGAGATAGAGGGGTCCTACTCCTGGAAGGCCTTGGGCTAGGGCTGACATTTAAGCTTCAATGAGAAGCGGCAATTTCTGCAGAGAATGGGGACAAGACTTGTTCAGGAAGCCAGAAAAGCATGTGCAAAGCCCTCAGTCTAGGAACATAGGACATTTGATGAATACCCAGGTTGTTGTCAGAGCCCTGGCAATTCTTTCTTCTATCATTCCACTTGTTGAATAAGAACGGATGAAGTGGGACTTGTGATAATTTGAGACCCTTGTTAGCCGCGTATTAAAATACTCTGGAATAAGAGAGTCCAGACGATTATATACAGGCAGGCATAATTTCTAGTAAGATAGGTTTACAGGTCACTAAGTGAAAGCTATCCAGCCCTCTTGTTTGTTATTATAAGTAATGATAATAATACCCCCTTACTGTAGTGTACACTTGTGGTTCACAGAGAGCCAACTAAATATGAGAATATTGTTATTTCTTGCTTTGCAAAAACTGTTTTAAGTACTAATATTGATTCCACTATGGTAGATGAGGATTTACCCCTATCCGCGTTGCTCCTCTCCCCATTCTCTCAATCTGATTGTGTGACCTTATAGCGATGATTTATACCTGGGCATGCAGTACTGTATGATTCCTTTTCTCACACAATATTTCATTGCCCTTGGACTTAATCTTGTTTTTGTCCCTTGCTTAGGTTTCTATGCGCTCATCAATTCATCCCTACATTTACTCCCAGTTGTGTACATTTAAAACATATTAGATATTTTATTAATTTCATCTCCTTGAAGAACTTTCTTCTGTATTCTTTTAACGTGCTCCAACCTGGAACAGTGTGGAGGACATGGAGCTGTGTGGCCCAGGAGGCCCTTCAAGAGGGGATCTTTTTTGTTCCAGTTGCTGTCAGCCCCTCACCTTCTACCTCACCTGCAGAGAGCTGCCCCTCCCAAGACCTTGGCCTTCCCAAGGTGGCTTGCATCCAATGATTGATAATGGAGAGGGTGTAAAGGTCACTTCAGCCCACTGGGAGACAACTCGAATGCGGGGCTGGCGGAGGTGTTACTTTAGCTGCATCACAATGCAATTTTTCCATCTGCTCAATCTTGCCTCTTCCCTCTCCTTTCTTCTCATATTCTGAGAATTACTGTTCTTTAATAAATATACTGCATGCCAAATTCCTCAGCATCTGCTTCTGGAGAACCAGCCTGAAACTAGTTGCCCTCTAGGGCTTCCGCACAGGAGTTTTCTTGCAATGTCCTCTCACTATCATCCTGGAGAATCCCTCTGATACATTGTTATGTCAGAGTCTCTATTTTCCGGATCTCAAGCCACCTTCTCTTTGCTGTGCCCCCTTGTGTTGATGGAGCACATCCACTAGTAGTTTCCCAAGAAAAGATACAAGGAGAGAACAATTTTTTTAAACCTGTGTGTCTGAAAATGGCTTTATTCCTATCACATTTAATTAATAGCTTAGTCGGGCACAGTCCTCTGGGTAGGAAATAATTTCCCTTGGAATTCCGAAGGCATTGCTCAATTTTGTTTTGGTTCCAAGATTTGTGTTGGGAACTTTGATGTCAGTACAATTTTTAAACCTTTATATGCAAGCTGTATTTCTTCTCTGCAAATCTGCAGGATCCTCTTTATTCTCATTGTTTTGAAATTATATCTTTCTCCAAACTAAGATTCTGCTCATCTGTTACTAGTCATCCAGCTACTTTCCACCTGCCCACAGTTTCTTGCTTTTAGCTCCTCTGTCTTCTTTATCCTTGTGTATTTATGCTTTCAAACAAACAAACAAACAAACAAACAGGCAGACAGGCAAACAAACAGTAATAACATGTTATAGAGGCTCAGAGCATTGAAGTAAACTTTTGGGAAGGAGGGAACAGGTGGTTAAAGATACGTGTTCAGCCTCACATTTTTAAGCAGAGGTTGGGTTTGGTTTTTTCAGGGAAAAGTTTATCTGGTGAAGCTGCTATATCTCTTTTCCCTCTCCTCTTCCCTTTTTAATGTGTTTTTTTTTATTCTTTCCCATAAGCACTAATTGCATAACTGTACTCTTCAAGAACTTGTACCTGTAAAGTCGTTATTTTAGTGCCTTTGACTCTACTATCCATGGCCGGGATAGCAATAGCTCCACTCTCCTCCGATTCCAGGCCTGTGTAGACTATGCTAAGAGTGAACAAACTGCTGTTCACAAGGAGGGATTGTCACATTTGTGCATTGTAGTCAAGTTGGTCATCTGTGGATTTCCTTCGGACTCAACCTCAGGAATGCCTCTTTTCAATAAGTGCAGAGAGCTGCAGGCTTCTTTAGGAAGTAGAGTTGGTATAATAGATCCTTAAGTATACTATGGAAACTTCTTACCCGTGATTACATTCTTGGTGGGAGTGAGTGACATGGTGCAAACTGCACCCCTTGGCTGAAACTAAGGAATAATTCATCCTGAGATGAGAGAGAAAGTGGATCCCAATAAATCAGTTCCTGAATCCTTTACACCCTTTGGAATTAGATAGGATCTAAATATGAGATAACATTATATGCTATTATGTGCTAAATAATGTGAACTCATAGAACATAATTCTTATCAGCATTAATCAGTTGGGAAAGTGAGAAATAAATTGAAGGCTTTTAACTTCTTGTTCTATGTGTTCTGGTGACGAGAGCACTAGCAGAACAGATATCCCAACACCACTTTTTAAAAAAAATATCAGCCACTATGCTTAAATAGCTTTATGACTTTGGGTAAGTTACTTTATCTCTCTAAGATTTATGTTCCTTATTTATAATTTGGAGAAAATATTAATTTCTTCATAGGGTTGTTAATGAATTAATGTACATAAAGTTGTGAGCACACACAATATTTATATGTGGTAGGCATTCTATCAATGGTAGTTTTCTTCCCTTGGGTCATCTAAGTTTGACCAAGAACATTGTGACTTTTATGTGTGATAAAATTTGGAGGCCACACTATCACTACTCTTTTGAAGAATCGACAAGATAAGGAGGTTTCATCTGTATTAACTGAACTGTGAATTCAGATGGGTCTTAATCCCCTCCATACACATTCGATCCTCAAATTAAGGCCAGTCGATTTAAGATGGCATGAGGGCCTTAGAGTCAGGGAAGATTTCATAGCTAGAGTTAACTGCAGCAAAGAAAATTGGGGTCTGTAAATAAGAACTGACAGCTAAAGCAAAGATTAATTTTAATGGCATGCATTAACAATATGCAATTTGAGATTGGCAGTGGAGAATTCTCCCTGAGAACTGGCATTAGGCAATATGGGTCTCGACATGGGAATTCACATGGGCAAGCACATTCATTCAATACACCTTTTCTATCCCAAAGACATTAGCATACCCAGAGACCCACAAGATCAGGGAAAGTGGCCTATTTATTCACATCAAATCATTGTATGTACAGACTGTTTCCATTTAATATAATTGTCATTCGGCAGTAAAGACTCACTTGGTATAACTTAGAAGTGACAAGGAAATTGGATGGAGCTTCACATGGTTGTCTCTAGAAAAACAATGAAGCAGTGACTAGAAACCTTGAAATTAAACCCTGATGTCTATAAAGGTTTGGGGGGGGCGGTAACCACATAAAAAGTGATGGCAGAATGGAACCCACTTAGGTTATTGGGGACTTTCACCAGACTTGTTTCATAGGATCTTTGTCTTGGGTCAAATTCTGGACTGAAGGATGATGCAACTGTGACCACCAGCTCTTCTTCATGATTGTGGATGGTGAAGGGCCAAAGGGCAGAGGAACTGTGAAGTGCCTAGATATTGCCTGCTGAGAGTGTTCCAACTATTGTTGACTCTCTGGGCCAGTCAGGCAAACATAACTTTATTTTTTTTTAATGCCTCATTTGAGTAGATCCAGTTACAACAGTATTTGTCTTTCCTGATGAGAAAGTTATAGAATTAGTGGAAGTTATCTGAAAGCCTTAGAAAAGGGAATATACAAAAATAGTATAGTTTTTACATGTCAAAGGATACATTTAAGTTATAAACTGATAAAAAGCTTATTTTGTTAACTATACTTGCTTAACAGCTGAAAGATAAATATCTTTTCTAAGTTTATACTTTCTAAGAAAATGCATTTCCCCATTTATTTAAAGTGCTCTTCTATTCTTCTATTAAACAATAGATTTTTGTTGTATAGAAAATTATATTTGCTGATACTACGTATCCTATATTTGCCATGTCTTTACAGAAAGTGCACATATGTGATATGATTATTGACTAACCAGGTATTTGCCAGATGGCATTATCCTGAGAGTCAAAGGTGAGGTGGGATGATTGTTGTGGAAGACAGGGAAGGTTTACCTGTGGAGTTAGGACAAGATTTGAGGAACTTATACATGTCCCAAGAAGTATCTGTGGATTGAATCATTATTACATAGTGCAAGTGTACACGGGATATTGGAATAGCACATGAACATTTTTCACTTTAAAATGTCCTCACATTTGAGAGCTTTTGTAACCACTTTTGTGTTCTGAATTTTCAGATATGATCTATCTGCTATCTTGCCTGGCACAGACTGTCACGGACAGGAAAGAGGGCTAAGGAGTATACGCGGACCATCTCCACGGCCCAGATCCCTCAGGCTCAGAGAGGCTCAGTAACGCGGTCAAGACCATGCAGCTGGTTAGAGATAGAGCCTGGATAAAAACCCAAATTGGTCTGATTTCAAAGCCCAAACTCTTTGTACTCTGCCACGTTGGTTTTCAATGGAGCTGATTTGCTTTCTCATACCAGACTTTAAAAGATCCAGTTCCCATGAGGACATGGCAAGAATATGTGTGCACAGAGTTGTGGGACTATGTTTATATATGTTGCTCTGAACCTCAGGAATCAGCCATTTAATACAATGCAAGAGACAGGGTTATGTGGCGCCCTGCATGGAATAGGAAAGGTGAATGGTCTGAAGCTAGTAAGGAGCCTTTGGAAGAGCAGACACGTTCTGCCTCGGGAGTCAGGAGCTCTCCCTTCTCACTGCAGGCCAGATGTGTCATGGAGGGGGGGGATTCCCTACCCTACCGTGCCCTCCGTTCTTCCATTTGTAGAATGAAAAGAAGAAAGGTAGTCCTCCAAACACAACTGGGTATCTGCTCTGGCTTCCTATTCCAAATGTGCAAAATAGCCAGGCTATGGAACAAAATAAGACTTGAGTCCTTGTTGTTATCGCTGGCTGTATTTCTTGAGCAAATAATTTAACAATCTATTTTAAACCAATCCATTTTCCACTGAAATTATATTGATGAAGAAATCACAACAAATACTCTTTCATTTACTTTGCCAAGAGGCGAGTAGTGCTGGAAACCTTATTTTCTGACTCCTTAACATCATATTGATTTTATTGTCAAAAAGAACAATGGGAATATGTACACAGAAAAATTACCAAAACTTTCTTCACAAATAAAAAATATTATGAAATAGCCACAGGAGAAACCGTGTTAAGTCGAATGGGCCCCAAGGACAGACCACCAAATTTTATATACATCATTCACCATAGAATTCTTAATGAGACTTTAAAGTCGGCTTACTGATGAATGTACTGTATTTTACAAGCAAAACCAGCTTAGAAGTATCATATTAAACAAATTGAGACACAACAGTACAGACATCACCAGAACTCATTGGTACTGCCACTGAAGGTAGTGTTAGGGAAGTTTCCTTAGGTTTCTGACTCCCAGGGGATGAGTAAAGATTGAGGAGCCTGCCCTGGGGCAACCCTCAGCTCCCCAGGCCATTGTGATGGAGGGGCAGAGGAGCTTGCTGTCCAGAGCCCCGCTCTCTGGCCTCTCCAGCAGTGGGGGCTTCTTAGGGACCCAATACAGCTTCATTTTGAATTGTAGAGAAAAGGGAATAACGTGGCGATAATATTTTTGTCCTAAATTATCTGAGAGTAAAAAGGTTGCTCAGCACTGACAGAGAGGAACAGAAAATTTTGAATGTGAGCATCTTATATAGTTAGAAGGAAGTGCTAGAGCCATGAAGTTTTACAACCATAGGAAATGGATAAAGGCTACATCTGTGTGACTTTCTGACTTCCATAGGGAGGGAAAAATCAGGGAGGGGATGGAGGCAGAGCAGGGCCACGTAGATAGTCAATTTCTTGTCATTATAAGCTCTTGGTAAAGAAGCCAGAAAAATAAAAGTTCCAGTTAGGAATGGAGAGATTGAGAGTGAGCCCGAGATAACCACCACCACCATCAATCAATCAATCAATCAATCAGAAGAATAATAACAAAAAATAGTAATAATAGCAACGACTCTTTGGATCTTTTTAGAAACACAGCATTGCCTTGAGATGGACAAAAAAAAGAGAGAGAGAGAGAGAGAGAGAGAGAGGGTTCAGGAAGATGGTCTTGACTTATATCCTATTCCCATTATGCCTGCATACAAAGGGGACCTTTCATCTTGTAAATAAAATCTAAATTTGATGGAGTTCCTCCACATTATGAAACTATTGCCCTACAGCATTTTGCAAGGGGATAGAGTCATTTGCCTTACGACTGCAGCATGTAAGTGTGTGGTAGTGAGAACCAGGGCCCTGCCGTTTGATTCTGCAGGACATTCAGGGAGAAAACCACTCGGATTAGTCAGGCATTTTTCCCTCCTGGTTTGGAAAAAGCCGCCCTGTCAGAGTCCTCATGTGTCAGATGAGAGGTCACTGGTATTATCTGCCTCATCTGTCCTAAAGGGATTTTAGGGGGGCAAAGGGAGACCAAGGGTGCCAGGCAACCCACAGAACTGCTTTTCAATACTTGCGCCAAAGAATCAGTTCTGTCGAAACATGACGGAGGCGAGAATTGCTAAACTTGGGCCGCACATTTCAAGGAAACAGCAAAAGAAGTGGAGATGTATCCCATCTGATGAAACAGGGACTGACTGAGGCTGACCTGCAGGGAAGAGCTACGGGACACCCCCCCATGACCCCTCATATCTTTCTCTGGGCTACCTCCTTCCTTCTTGGAAGTCTAACCCTCCACACAGATTGAGGTTTTGGCCACACAACTGAGTTTCTTCACATTGTCAGCCAGCCTGGCAGCTCCTCATCCCACATGTAATCCAGGGAGATGGCTTGGACTGGTTTCTGGAGAGCCAGGTCTTGCTCCAGTGGCCACGGTCCTGCCCAACAGCCATGGTATTATTGGCCTTTATTGACCAATCTCACCTAGTGATAGGTCTTGGTGAGCCTGCACACTGCCAAGCCACTGCAAAATAGAAATCAACATGATTTTGAGAATGTGAGCTTGAGACAAAGACCCCTCAGATTTATTGGTAAACTCCTCCTGATTGACCCCACAGAAGCAAGGGTGGGGATCTCCTTTTCCAGGTAGTCCACCCCAGGGAGGAAGCCTACTGAAGAACTTGCCTGCCAGTGGGAGTTGTTTGGGGCCCCCAGCGCAACCATCCATCCCCTCTTGTCAGAGGGAGATGTGAGAAACACGATCGGGCTGGTTGGTGATGACAGGATGGTTCACTTCAGGCCCCCAAGAAGTGCCTCTCTGTGTCCTAAGACAAAGCTTCGTGAGGGCCACATGGTTTTTATGCAAGCACTGATGATCCAGTTGTGATGTTTTGGGGTCTAAGCTCCTTGTGTGTATCAGTGTTGAAGTTCCAAACAATGGGAGAGAGCAAAGCTGTTTCAGAGGCCTTAACATCTTTATTGGGAAATGTGCCCCTTGATAATTGTGCAGTTGACTGGGTATTTACCTTTCCTCCAGCTACCATCGGGTCCTCTAGCTTCTGTCAGCTTTAAGAAACCATAACCACGAAAGACCCTGGTGTGGACAGATCAGTGGAAGAAAACCCACGTGGTAAGGACATCTCATTTGGGTTTCCCAACCAGCCCTCAGAAGACCTTGCTGTGTCTCCCAGTCCACTGGGCAGGTGCAGGGCTAATGTTTCTGAACCTCAGTCTCCTCATGTATAAAACGGGGGGCAACACGAATAGCCTGTGGCAAAGCAGGTGCATGCTGGAGTGTTCTGAGAGTCAAACGAGGGGATGTTCTTCACTTCCCAGTGCAGTGTCTGATTAATTCCATCCTCTCCTCTTTCCATTTTTGAACTGGAACCAATCCGGATTCACCACAGAATCGACCTCTATATCCACAATCTTCTAATCCTCTCTTCTCTTGGGGAAAACAAGAAAAGTGTACACTTTTTTCCTCCCATAAAATGGGAGCTCTTTATGACCTGGTCTGGCTGATCTCTCCAACCTTATCCCCCATCTCACTGTCCCCTCTGACCCAGCACTCCTGCCCCGAACACCATTGCGTTAATCACACCTTCCACTAGGCCACCTCTGACCGCTGGGCTCTTATACCATATGAATCACCCTGTACTCTAATGCGTCATGTCTACTTCCCTCCCAAACTGTGAACTTCTTAAGGGGAGAGACCACGTCTTGTTTGTATTTGATATCTAGTACCTACTAGGTAACCAATAAACTTTCACTTAATAAAACATGAAGCCAGACTCTGGGGGGTTGTAAAGATGGCCTGAATATTTTAGAGGAATCCTTTTGGTTTCTTTGAAGACTTCCCACCAAATAAATACATATGATTTCATTTTAGAAGGATAATTGATTTTTCTCTGTGAACAAGGAAGACGCTTCCTTTTTTTTTTTTTTTTCTTACTGATGTGTGGTGAAGGACATAAATTATACAGGAAACAGGACACAGAGACATAAACCTGCTTAATCCAATTATATGTTTCAATCAACAGACAGAGTCCCAAGAGAGGAGAGGATGATGCACAGGATGGAGACCACTGCAGGGGAGCTAGGAAACTTTGCTCTTCATTTTTTCTTTTGCAAAGAGAGAGAAGCCAAGAGAAGAGAAGGAGATATAGCAGCTGCCATAGGAAGTGAGAATCAGTGTTTAGTCTTTAGAATGTTAAACAATGGATACAGAAATGATTTTTTGAAGACAAATGAAAAGAAGAAAAAAAACGCACACAAACAAAACAAAAGAAATCAAAGTGAGGAATACAAGAACCAGGCCCTTAAAAGGAAAGGCAGTCTAATTACAGCCATTGGAGAAGAAGTCATGCTTGTTGCCTGTTGCAGATGACACACAATTCTAACCCTCAGGAGTAGAGGCCTAAAGAAGGCCACGGGGGCAGAGGAGACAGAGGGACCATGGGGACACTGATAGTTAATGAACCAAGCACTTGGACTTCACACACTCCACCTTATTTAGCCCTTACTACAACAACTCTATAAAGCAAGTTTGTTATTTGAACTTGCAAAAAAAAACTGATGTTCAGATATGAACTATTTCCAAGTCAAGTTTTTTTGTTTAGCTGGTTAATAGTATAGCTGAGATTTGAACCCATGTCTTCCTGAGTCACCTTCTGCATCACCTGCGCTACACCATGCTCCTTCCACAATGGGATGAGACTCGTAAGACCCCTCTTCCCTTGGTTATGGGCTCTAGCCTACTTGTACTGTTGGATTTGAACTCCAGGGCAGGGCCTCACAGTTCCCCTTATTGGGTATTCCTAATTAAATGTCCATTATTACACTTTTAAACCTCTGTCTCACAAACAGCCTCTCCCCTCTTTCCTGCACTGAACTCTTTGAGTGCTTACCTGGGACCCAGACTGAGGGAATGATCATCTCCTGAAACCTTGCCTCTCACCTCCCCCTGAATCTTTTGCCTGCGCCCCACAGGGAACAGAGGGTGGCCTGGAGAGTCTTAGACTAGCAATTACATACTCCAGACAGAAGTGATGCCACTTACCACTCATTTGCGAGAGCCAGACTCGTGGAAAGCTGAGCATAGGAAATTTCCAGTGAACAGCATCAATGGCTCCTGCCATCTTTGTTGTCTTCAGCATGAGAGATATTCTATATCCTTACCATGCTGATGATCTGTCCCCTGTCTAGAATGTTTGCTCCATGAGCACAGAGGTCTTTGTTTCCTTCACTGCCCAGAACAGTGCTCGGCAAAACTACTCAACAAACCCCTGAAAGAGTGAAAAATATTGTTAATTCTACCTTCAGTGGCTGAGTGGACTTGGGCAAGCATTTTATATTCTCTGAGCCTCTGGGTTTTCTTCTAGAAAATGAGGAAAAAAGGATAATCTCCTACAGGATCATGGTGAGAATTAATGAGTTGAGCAGGCGAAGTGACTCGTGTAAGCCCTAGCTCACGTAAAGCTCTGGATAAACATTGGTTTCTTTTCACCTGCAGTGGCCAAATTAGCCCTCTGACTTTTAATGCAATTTTCAAGCAAATCTAAATGGAAAGACTAGAGCAACTGCACAGTTTTGAATACGTTCTCTAACTCTTCTGTTTCCCAGCCTCCAGAACCAGGCTGATGCTCCTCTTGAAAATGTTTCCC
The DNA here is from genome assembly GCF_002007445.2 of Ailuropoda melanoleuca. Lineage (NCBI taxonomy): Eukaryota > Metazoa > Chordata > Mammalia > Carnivora > Ursidae > Ailuropoda > Ailuropoda melanoleuca. The sequence continues at coordinate 36,596,629 of NC_048224.1, read as the reverse complement.
CTGCAATAGTTGGAAAGCTCTGTAAGTGGAGCATGCTCTGTAACTTGGGGTGGGAGTGAAGCAGGGTACCGCCACTGGCCAAGCCTTTCAAACCGTGTAACAAATGATGTGTGGGCACCACTGGGGAAAATGCACACATTCTTCCTGGGTCTGGCGAAATCATGTTTGGCCCCCAGGTGCACTTGACCTGTTAACAACATTTAGAGAGATTTATCAGCTGTAAACTTTGCACCATGCAAAGAAAAAAAAAGTATTCCTTTTTTTTTTCTCTTACTAAATGTGCAGCAGAAAGATTTGTCGGCAAGAGAGCAAATCAAACAAATTAGTAAAGATCTCAATTCTTTCTGCCCAGAGAGAGAAAAAGGTCTTGATTCTCTCTGCCCTAGTTGTGGCACATGGACTCAAATTCACAGAAAACTGGGGAGTTGCTGGGGGACGGCGTGGGTATGGGATGAGTACTTCAGTTAAGGCTGATGAACTCTAGTTATGAGACACTGAGCTGAGTACAAAAGGGACAGTGCGTCCTTAATTAACACCATAAGAAAGAGGGGGAAAAAGAAAGAAAGCACATACCAAAAATTAAAAAGAAAAAAAAGCATACAAAATTTTCCAGACCTTTTGTGGTTCTTTTCTCTATGTATTTTTATGAGATCATCTGCTTGGAAATGTATTGTTTGAAAAACTAGATAGAATTAGTTTTAAAATGCTCCAGGTCAAACTGATTTCAAGAAGTCAGAATACCATAAGCCTGATGTTCTGAAACATCTTTCATGATATGGGGGAAAGAGAACAGGATTTGGATTCAAGAAGTGAGTCCACGCTTCACAGTCTACTGGCTGTGTGACTCGGGGTAAACCACTAACTCTCTAAACCTCAGTTTCTTCATTACTAATGGGGGGTTTATAAAGCCCAAATCTGGGGACTGTTGTGTGAATTTCATGAATAACATGTTTGTGAAATTGTGTTATTAATTCAAAAGAGTAATGGTGGTGTTCATAATTTTTTTTGGAGGATTATAAACAATTCAAAAAAAAAGTTTTCATATTTGTCCTTGGAGAGGAGGTAAAGACTAATCACCCCCTTCTCTCTTAGCGTCCGTATTTCTATGGAGTCAATAGTGTGTGTGTGTGTGTGTATTATATATATCTTAATGTATAGTAATATGTATACATTAATATTAGTATAAGTATATGATTAGTATGTGTGTATATGTCTATATACAGGGTATATATGAGAGAGATGTATAGACTATATATCTATGCTTATATTTATATCTAGAGAACATCCCTTCTGTTGCATTTCTGCTGTCACTTATAATCCCTTTCCTAGATGGTTGCAATAGCCAGGTTGGCTGTCTTTGTACTCTTTCTAATCTGAGACAATTGAAATTAAATGTGTATTCGGCCATGTCACCTTACTTTAGGAACCTCTAACCCAGCATAAAGTCCAAAGTGCTTAGTTTAGTCCACTGGCTCTCAACCAAGAGATTTTGCCCCTCAAGGGAAATTTTTAAAAAAGATTTTATTTATTTATTTGACAGAGAGAGACAGCCAGCGAGAGAGGGAACACAAGCAGGGGGAGTGGGAGAGGAAGAAGCAGGCTCCTAGTGGAGGAGCCTGATGTGGGGCTCGATCCCAGAATGCCTGGATCACACCCTGAGCCGAAGGCAGACGCCTAACGACTGTGCCACCCAGGAGCCCCTCCTCAAGGGACATTTAACAATGACTAAAGACATTGTCAGTCATCACAGTGGGGAAGGGGATGTGTATATGCTACTGGTACCTGGAGGGTAGAGGCCAGGGATGCTGTTTATTATCCTAATGCACAGGACAGCCCCCAAAACAAACAACCATCCTGCTCAAAATGGCAGGAGTGGTGAGGTTGAGAAAACCGAATTCAGCCCATGGGATGGGAGCTCCCTGAGATCTTTTCTGCTCAGGTCAAGCTCCAGCTTCATTGCTGCCCTCCTACCTTGGACTCTAGCTGAGGTGAATTACTCTCACATCTCTGGGTCATTCCACAGTTTCCAAAGTACGTGACATCTCTAGGCCCCTGTCCCGGCTGGCCCTCCTGCTTTGAACATGTTTCCCTTACCTTCCTCAGCTGGTGAACTCAGGCTTCTCATTCTTTTGTGTCTCCCCCTGAATCTCCATCCTTTAGGAAGCCTTCCACACACCTTGGCCCCCACTCTGTGTATCCACAGCATCCCTGCCTCCCTCTTCCACTTGACTTATCACACTGTAATGTGACAGATCTTATTCTGCTGTGACATCTGTTTGGATCTGACTCAACCACCCATCAGTGAGTTTAAGAAAACTGGATGAAGGAGGGACCATTCCTCCTTCATCTGTAGCCTCAGAGCTGAGCACTGGGTGGGCACATAATCTCAGTTAATATATGTTGACTGTCACAGAGAACAAATCCAAATCAGTGACCATCTTATAATTGAAGCTACAGAGTTCTTTCACAATGTTGTGAGGTGAGCCACTGAGCAAAGATTGTGTTCCGGTCACTCCCGTGGTTACTCTGCCCCCCAGATTATCAAGGAGAGTCCCATTTCACTAATGGTAGTTGAAACTCATGGATTCTACTGTGTGCCATGAGCTTGCAAGGATCCTATATTAAATTCTAATTCTACTGTATCTTTACTCTTACACATCCTCTCATTATTTCTACTTTATAGATGTGGAAAGTGAGGCTTGCCGTCACACAAGTGATACAGAATCCTGGCATTCAGACCCCAGTGACCACCCTGTCCAGTGCTGTACCATATCAGTCCACTGTCAGCTCCACTGTCCTGTTTTGTGGTCCTCTGGGAACTTTTCAGTGGGCCTGCATTTTTGAGATGAAGAAATAGAGCTTATAGGAGACAGTTACCACTGACACATCCATATAATGCCCAGGACAGAAACAGGTTTGCAGTCCTTCTGTACAACTGTATCTCAAGGATCCAGTAGTACTCTCTCAACACAATGTATATTTGTCAACATTTGTCCATCTGCTGGGGAAAAGAAGCTTCCATTTGCAGATTTCATATGAGAGCAGACCCCAGGAGTCTTAGTATCCACCTTGGGGACCTGCTCAAATAGATCTTTGGTAATTATTTAAGCCCCTAGAAATCTTTACCAGATCCGGGACAGCTTTGATTCCTGTCTGGGATGAGTTCTACGTCCTGGGAGGTCTTTGTGCTGAATCCCATTTGCTAAAGATCTCTAAAAGCTTCCAGGCTGCTTAACTCTTCCCAAACTTTTTGGTTTCAAAATGCATTCCTAATCAGTGGGTCTGGGTGCATTCTTTGTGCCTAGAGAATGCTGTTCTCTTCAACTTTGGAGGCCAGTGCACAGCACAGACCAAAATATGTGACACTCCATTTCCAGACTGAGTGGGCTGAGAGCACAATGTGGGTGGAAGGGATTCCCACGCAATTCTGAGTAGAAGGCTTTGCTTTTCCAGGGTGGTCCAGTGGTCTTGGATTGCAGTTGGCCCAATTTGCTGGAATCCTTGGGGAAATCTCACAGGAAATGTATTGCTGAAATTCTCACTTTTACTTCCTTTCCTTTAAGGGTGATCTTTTCCAGGGCCTATGACCCCCTTTAAACGTATGTAGACATCAGTCATCATTCCTGACTTGCTGTCGTTATTTCATGTATCCATAAACACTCACTGCGTACCCCTTATGAGCCAGGAACCCTGCTGGGTACTGGGCATACAGGAGTGCAAATGCAGGTTCACTCTCAAAGTACTCACAGTCTAGTGGTAAAGACAAAATAAGGCCAGCTAATGGGAATCAGGCCTATAATAGAAGCTTACAGATCCGGGGATGCAGACAAGATCGATTCTAAATAGCCCCGGGAATGAGATAATTTTCCAAGAAATGGCTAAACTGACTCAGGAAGAATAGAAAAGATGAGCATTGGAGGCCTTGGAGGAAATGGGAGACAAGAATTCCAGGAAATAGAGGATATACAAAGTCCCTCGGGCAAGGGGGAGTGCAGGACATTTGGGATGTGCAGGTGGTTCAATCTGGCTGGAAGGTAAAGTAGACACTCGGGGCTGATTGTGGCAGGTGGAGTGCAGGTTGGAGAGAGGGAATTAGAGAGGTTGCTATCAATTGTGTCCTGTGGGATTTTGCAGGTCATGCTAGGGATTTTGGACCTTATCTTGAGGAAAAATGAAGCAGATTTTAATCAAGAGCATGACACGGTCAAGTTTGCCTTTTTAAAAGTCCAGTTAGGAGGGGATTCAGCAGACAGGCCTGGGGCCTTCATGACTGAGTCTCTATCAGAACAGAAACTTGTTCCTGCCCTTCTCATCCGAGCCAGCTGCAGGGAACACGGGCAGGGTGATGACAGAGAGTTGAGGCAAAGCCTGGGCAGACCCAGCAGATCCAAGCAGAAGCAAAGAGTAGACAGTATTAAGCCTGGGGTGCAGGAGGAATGTAAGACCCAGGAAGAGAGAGAGGGAAGGGGCTGGGAAGAAGTCCTCATCTTTGAATGGAGATCATAATGCCTGCTTTCTAGGACTGTTTTGAGGATTGGTTGACCAGAGCTTGCCACAATGTCTGGCACATAACAAGACCTTATAAATAAATAATGAATCAATATAGCCATTATTATTATGAGCACCTACTCCCTGAAAATCTAGGGGATGCTCCATCTTAAGCAGCTTTTATAACTTGTGTGAGCGGGGGCATGGGGTGTTCCTCTCATTCCTCCAAGATGTGTTGGGATAAATCCTATGCTCAAGTGAGACACTGTAGCTCATGAACAGACTATATGATTTTGTAACTTTTTTACAAGAGAAGCCTGTAGCATGCTTATTTATTATATATATTATTTCACTAGGTGGTGGTGAGGATTAAGACGATCAACCAAACAACGAAATACCTTTGTAAACTGTGCTGTGCATGTTTCTATTTATTTTATGATTTTTATTTTTTTAAATCAAATTTCTTCTAGAATAATTGACATACAATGCAATTCTTACATTTCAAGTGGATACTTTGATGAGTTTTGACAAATGTATACACAAGAGTAACCACCACTTCAGTGTGATATAGAACATTTCCATCACTCCAGAAACTTCTCTTGTGGCCCTTTGCATTTGATCCCCTCCCAATAATCTTTGCCTCAGGCAAACACTTATCTGGTCTCTATCACTATTAGCTGGCTTTGCATGATCAAGGGTTTCATATAATTGGAATCACATTGGATCTACTCTTTCATGTTTGGCTTTTTTCACTCAGCATAATGTTTTAGATTCATTCATATTATTACATGTATCTGCAGTTAATTCCTTATTATTGTTGAGTAGTAGTCCATTGTTTGACGACGCAACAGTTCAATTATCTACTCACCAGTTGGTGAACATTTGGATTCTTTCCAATTTGGAGCGATTATGAATAAAGCTGCTTTGAATAGTTACGTGAAATTTTTTTTTGTGAATATACATTTTCATTTCTTTTAGGCAAATGCCTATGATTTAAATCACTAAGTAGTGTGCTAAGTGTATGGTTAGTTTTAGGGGAAACCACAAAGTGGTTTTCCAAAGTGGTTGCACCATTTTATCATCCATAACAATGTATGAGTCGTCCACCCCTCATCCTTGTCAACAATTGGTATTATCGGTCTTCTAATTCTAGTCATTCTTATATTTGCATGACGATAAAAGATGTTTACTATCTTTTCATGTACTTTTGGGCCCCAAGTATCTATTTAAACTTTGGATGCATTTTTTTTTCTTTTACTGAGTTGGAAAAATCTTTACATTCTTGTCCCTTGTTATATGTCTATATTGTGAATATTTTCTTCTGGTCAGTGGCTTACATTTTCAGTTTCTTAACTGTCTTTTGAAGAGCAGAGTATTTTAGTTTTGATGAAGATAGATTTATCACTTTTTTTACAGAGCATGCTTATTGTGTCTCGTTTTTTACAGAGCATGCTTATTGTGTCTCGTTTAAGAAATCTTTCCCTATACAAAGTTATAAAGATTCTGTCCTATGTGTTTTTCTAGAATTTTTGTAATTTTACTTTTTATCTTTATGTTTGTGATTCATTTTAAATTAAATTTATGTGTGGCATGAAACAGGAGCTGAAATTCTGCTGTTGTGTTTTGTGTATTTGTGTGTGTGTTTTGGACGTGAAGGTCCAGCTGTTTCAGAAACCTATGTTGAAAAGATTCTCCTTTCCCATTAAATTATGTCAGTGCATTTTTAAAAAATCAGTTGGCCATATATGTATGGGTTTATATCTGGACTCTCTAGTCCTTCTTATTAATTTATAACTGTATTTTTAGCCAATAAGATGATGTCTTGCTTAATGAAGTTTGTGGTAAATGTTTGCATTAAACGGTGTAACTCACCCAATCTTTATCCTTTTTTAATACTGTTCTTGCTATTCCTGGCCCTTTGCATTTACATATAAGTTTTAGAATCATCTTGTCTTCTAGAAATTTGGTTGAGATTGCACTAAATCTATGGATTAATTTGTATAGGATGGGACACATTAACAATATTGAGTTTTCTGATCCGTAACATGTCTTTATTTAGTTTTTAATGTAGAGGCCTTGTGCATCTTTCATTAATTTATTTCTAAGAATTTTGTGTTTGTGATGTTTATTGCAAATACTATTTTTAAATTTAATTTTCTAATGATTTGTCTTAGTTTTTAAGTGTATACTAGGAGAACTAGTCTGGTACCAGATATTATATCATAGGCCAGAAGCAAGAATTAGTTTTTAATAATAACCATAAGAGGGGTGCCTGGGTGGCACGGCGGTTAAGCGTCTGCCTTCGGCTCAGGGCGTGATCCCGGCATTCTCGGATCGAGCCCCACATCAGGCTCCTCTGCTAGGAGCCTGCTTCTTCCTCTCCCACTCCCCCTGCTTGTGTTCCCTCTCTCACTGGCTGTCTCTATCTCTGTCAAATAAATAAAAATTTAAAAAAAATAATAATAATAACCATAAGAAAGTTGAGGTATCTCCTTATGAGCTCATATTTTTCTTTTTTTAAAATGTTTCTGGGACTCTATACAAAATAGACATTTTTTGGGTCTCACATTCCAAAGTATTAAGCAGATGGGAAGACTCTGTGTGTGTGTGTGTGTACTTGTGCGTGTGCACGTGTGTGTGCACGTGCGTGCATGTACTGCTGCTACTTGGATTTCATAAATGTTCTTCTAGAGAAATTTACCACTATCACTTTTTTAAAAAAAAAATTGGCACTAGTAAACTAAGCTCACTATTTGTGAACATAGCAGGTATAATACTATGTTTGGTCCATTCACAGGTCTGGGAACATCTCAAGCTTCCCTATGGCCAGTTTCGAGGCCCTGCCAAAATATTAGCTGAATGACGAAGGTGAAATTAGAAAGCACATAAAAGGGTAAATATTGACTTGTTCAACAAAGTTGTCGTGTTTGCATTCAAGGCACTCTTAGAGGCTTGAGGAAGCCAGTTTACAAGAAAAATGAATCGGGCTGAAAATAGCCTATTTACATAAATTCTTAGACAGGAGGATTACAAGTTATTAATAATGACATATTTTTGTATCCTACTCTCTACTTTTTAAAGCCTTTTCAGATTCCACATTGAACAGATGTTCCTCTCACATGTGCTCATTCTGCTCCTTCTGCCTAGAACACTGCTTCTTTCTGTCTCTGAACTTGGAGTCATTCCTCAGCAATAATCAGTTTGTTCCCAACCTCCTCACCTCCACCTCCACACCTGGTATGACTCCCATCACAAAATCCCTCCTGCCGATTTCCTCCACACCCTCCCGATGGCCCTTTTACCTTCACTTCCATCGTGCCTGGTGCTGCTCACAGTAGAGTGTCATTGAAACTTGTCAGGCATATGAGTGAAACCATAGGATAATTGTCTTTCTCTGATTGACTTATTTCGCTCAGCATAATACCCTCCAGTTCCATCCATGTTGATGTAAATGGTAGGTATTCATCCTTTCTTTTGGCTGAGTAATGTAAGAAACAGCGCAGAGGATCATAGGGGAAGGGAATGGGAAGTCATCAGAGACGGAGACAAACCATGAGAGGCTCTTATCTAGGAAACAAACTGAGGATTGCTGTGGGTGGAGGGGTAGGGGGATGGGGTAACTGGGTGATGGGCATTAAGAAGGGCATGTGATGTGATGATCACTGGGTATTTTATGCAACCTGTGAATTATTGAACTCTACGTCTGAAACTAATGATCTACTAGATTTTGGCTAATTGAATTTAACTAAAAACAAAAATGAAAATGAAAAGAAAACAAAAGAAAAGAAAAGAAAAACGAAACTTGGGGCGCCTGGGTGGCACAGGCGTTAAGCATCTGCCTTCAGCTCAGGGCATGATCCCAGTGTTCTGGGATCGAGTCCCACATCAGGATCCTCCACTAGGAGCCTGCTTCTTCCTCTCCCACTCCCCCTGCTTGTGTTCCCTCTCTCGCTGGCTGTCTCTATCTCTGTCAAATAAATAAAAAAATAAAATCTTTAAAAAAAAGAAAAATGAAACTTGTTAGGCATTCTCAAACACCCGAAGGAGCATTTTGTAGATGTTTTTCTTGCTTTCTCTAAGTGTAATCCTGTCAGCATTTAGGGATTTGTTTTCTGTATCTCCTTTTACCACATTTAAGGAAGGAGAATCTACCCTAAATACATGTGGGCAGAGGTGGCAAGATATGCCTGAGATCACATGGTGATTTCTTTTTTTTTTTTTTAAGATTTTGTTTATTTATTTGACAGAGATAGAGACAGCCAGCGAGAGAGGGAACACAAGCAGGGGGAGTGGGAGAGGAAGAAGCAGGCTCCTAGCAGAGGAGTGATGTGGGGCTCGATCCCATAATGCGGGGATCATGCCCTGAGCAGAAGGCAGACGCCTAAGTGCTGTGCCACCCAGGCGCCCCCACATGGTGATTACTGAAACAAAACTAGTTCAGGGGCAGGCCTAGGGTTAGGAGTAGAAGTAGTTCAAGGTCAGAGGTCCTGGATCCCACTCCTGACTTTGTCAACAACTAGCTCTGTGGCCAGCCCAGGGTTTGCCACACAGCAGGTATTCATTGATACTCGAGTGGATGAACTTGAAGATGTCACTTAGTCTCTGTTGGCCTCAGTTTCTACATCTTTGCCTAAAGGAGTTGGAGTGGATGGTCTCTAATCTCATTTCAGCTTTATAATTCATGAACTTTTATGATCCTTCAGCACCAATATCAATCACTGTAGTAAAACTTACTGTTTAGATTAATTGGGAAAGGAGACTAGAAATGACAGGGAGTACCTATGATGTGTTACGTACTTCTACTGAATTTGAAGATGCTTAAGTGTAATAAATCATACCGATCCTGTCCTCTCATGCCTGTAGGTTCTGTTAGATTTTCATTCATCTTTCTAATTTTTCTAGATCAACTTTCAAAGTGAGTGCAAGTGTTAAGAATCTCTCTGTAGGGTAAGAGAGAAAGGGAGGGAGCTGCTCTGTGAAGAGAGATGAACACCTCAGACTTTGATACAATCATTATTTACACGCAGACGCATATTTCTAAGGTTCTTGAAGCCAATCTAGGTAAATATGCCATTTCCTTGAAGTTGATTGATTGGCTTCTTCATTATCTCATTTACACTTCATATAGAGAGAAATTTTAGCAAAAATTTTTCACAAAATTCAAATAAGTGGGAGGTTTGAATTAATGAACTCTCTCTACATATGCCAGGACTATAAGGTATAGACTAGGATATTTGATAGGACAGACATTTTCTTGGGCAAGATAATCTTTGGATAGGGGTTGCTCCATGAAATATGACTCTGTTCCATGCCTGCCAAAATGAAATCCACCTTGCTACGAGACCACCATTCTTCCTTTCCATTGCTTGTGAGATTGATTACCTTGGCTTGGGCTTCCTCCACAGAGAAATTGGTCAGATTTGATCATGTCAAATGACATAAAGCACAAAGCTGCTTGCACCCTTTGGGTGCTGGGTTTTATAATCAAGGTCATGGTCCATATTACTTTCTGGATCACCCTATGTGTGAGTTTTCTAGGGTTACCATAACCGAATACCACAGATGGGGTGGCTTAAACAACAGAAATTAATTTTCTCACAGTTCTGGAGGCTAGAAGTGTAAGATCAAAGCTCGGCAAGTTTGGTTTCCCCTGAGGCCTCTCTCCTTGGCTTGTAGGTGACTGCACTCTCTATTCCTTATATGGCTTGTTTTCTGTGTGTACGCATGCCTGGTGTCCCTCCCTCCTCCTATAGGGATGCCAGTCATATTGGATTAAGACCCTACCCTGATGACCTCATTTAACCTTAATTATCTCTTTAAAGACCCTATTTCCAAATACAGTTACTTTTTAGGTACTAGGGATTAGGACTTCAACATATGAATTTGGGGTTGGCGGCACAATTCAGTCCCTGATACCCTATAAGGACCTGAGCATCCGAGCTGATCCAGTAACACATCTATTCTCTCCTGTCTCCCTCAGCAGAGAAAAGTTTCAGGCAGATTATGTGCAGTTTCTGTTATAACCAGACCCCTGGGTCACTGAAAATAAGGGAAATTCCTGTCTCCTGTAAGAGGAAACACAGAAAAAAATGGCCATTCCTCTGTCTTTAGACCCTACCATGTCATAGGGGTGGAATATAGAGACCCTCCTGAAAGAGTGGCTTGGGAAAAGAAAGCACACTGGTTACTGTGCCTAGAGACAGCTCTGGAATTCTGGAGGATGCACAACCACCTGTAAGGAAGAACCTCTATGAAGGAAGGTGGTCCAGGATCCATAGGGAAGGGTGCTGTTAATAATTCACACCCATCCTGCCATGTTCCCAAGCATGTGCCTGACTTTGTTGTAAGCTGGAATCTCCTTCCTTTCGTTTCTCTGTGGCATGTATGTGTTTAAACATAAATCCATTATACATGCACCAGAGAGGCGGTCAGACTCATCCTAGGTCTGCTGCTATTAGACCTGGCCCTGGCAGGAAGACCTGCTGGAGACCGATGGGCTGTATGCGGAAAGCCACAGCTGTGGGTGTGCAACAGGGTTAATAAAACCCGTATCCCCAGAGGTGAAGCTTAAGTGACTTTGTTCTGCTCTGATGCCTACCTACCTCTGAGGCAAGAAATCTGATGGATCTGGGAGGCTCCCTGCCCTGTGTTGAGCTGCAAGCTCTGGTTTCATGCCTCATACCAGAGGGAGCCACAGTGCTAGAAGGCCAGAGGCCTATGTGATGGTGATGGCAAGGATGTTGGATAGGGATATGGCTGGGCTATGTGACTAATTGGGACATTTCAGGCAATTTATTTGGCTTCCTGTAGGTCTCTGTTTATGCCATAAAATAGAATAAAAGATCTCAATGGCACCTGGTAGTAGCTCCAAAATGCACATTGTTGAGGCAGTAATTCTCATAAAGCACCTACAAATTTTGAAATAAATGGATTCATCCATGAGTTACTCAGAACCCCAGAATCACATGAACTAAGTCACGTTACTAGATGGGAGTTTGTGTTTAAAGTACACTGATTTTAGCAAATCTCAAAAAAAGTAGTTCTTTGGTTTTAGCATCATGTTCAAGTGGTATTATAGGGAAATAAAGCACTCCTTTTTTAAAAAGCTAACATTTTAATAGGGCAAATTATTGGCACTTAATTTCTAATTAGAGTGTTTACTCATACGATGACAGTCGGGAATTGTTTACTTAGGAGACATTCTCTGGGTCTAGAAAGGCAAAGAAGTTGGAAGAGTACACACGTGTACACACAAGCTAATTACTTCTGCACCCTTTGTGTTAGTCTAGAATACATGAAGAGAACAAAACCCCTGTCACCTTTAAGGAAAAGATCAGCTAAACTTCCTTCTTTTTTTTTTTTTCTTTAAATAGGCTCCATGCCCAGTGTGGAGCCCAAAGCGGGGCTTGAACTCACGACTGTGAGATCATGACCTGAGTTGAGATGAAGAGTTGGACACTTAAATGACTGAGCCACCCAGCCCCCTGAGCTTCCTTCTTTATATCATCACTAAAAGCTGAGATTTCATTCAATTATTTAAAATATAGGTCATGAAAACATTTTTTATTCTACCTGTAACACTAAATAAAAACAAGTTAATAGTACAGTTATTGTGTCATGAAAATGCCATATTCTTATGAATTTGTCATTAATAAAATGACAGTATTAAAAATTATTATGCATTAATTTAACCAAGGTGGTTGCTTCTTATCCACATAAATGTTCTAAACATTTCCTCAGGCCAACAAACTGATTTGTCAATGGGTGAGAATGACTTTTAAATAATTCCCCCCCCCGCCCCAGGGGTGCTGGGCTGGCTCAGTCAGTAGAGCATGTGACTCTTGATCTTGGAGTCTTGAGTTCAAGCCCTCCTCTGGAGGTAGAGTTTACTTAAAAAAAAAAAAATCACAAAGCCTCATTCCAAATTTCTGTACTCTCTACCACCTCACAGTGCCTCCACCCAAAAGGGAATAAATCTTTAAAAAAAAAAAAATTCTCCCAGAGGTATCTCTACCATGAGTTTCAAGCCCACATTTTTCAAATAAGTGCTTTTCCTATCATGTCAGTACAGATCAAGCTCACCTCTGCAGTTTCCTCCTGGTCATTGGGATGGCCTCTCAGTCACTCAGGCTCATCATTTCCCAGGCACCCCAACACTTCCCTTTTCTTTTGCCAAAGTATTTTATTTTTTAAAAGATTTATTTATTTATTTGAGAGAGAGAGAAACAGAGAGAGAGTGTGTGTTCGTGAGTTAGGGGAGGGGCAGAAGGAGAGAATCCCCAAGCTGACTTCCCGCTGAGCCTGACCTGGAGCTCAGTCTCAGGACCCATGAGATCATGACCTGAGCTGAAACCAAGAGTTGTGTTTGACTGAGTGAGGCACCCAAGTGCCCCTCCTTTTGCCAAATTAAATTGGCTCTCCTCAAATGTACTTTCTCTTTGCTGCATTGCACTGTAATTGCCCAGCATTGGACTCTCCCTAACATTGTTTAGTTTACTTGCCTGTCATTTATAGGTTGAACTCCCTAAAGAATGAGTCTGGTCACCTTACTGTGCTCAACACCTTCAACAACTCTCCAGTCATGTGGAGTAAAACCCATATTCCTCAATTTGTGAACTCAAGGGTCTCTGTGATCTGATTCTCCCTAGATTGCCAATCATACTCTTCATTATATTCCCCAGTGACTTCCAAAACACGGCTCCATTGCTCCGGTCACTCTTCTCCACTTGAGACTGTGGCCATGCTGTCTGCTGTCATCTCTACCTAGAATGTTTTGTTTTGTTTTGTTTTTTTTACTTAGCCTATTGGGAAACTTCTGGTTCTTCAACTCCTCTGAGTGTCCAATCTATAAGACAGAGACCACAGCTGGTAGTTAAATGTAGGGTATTTAACCTGGGGAACTATTCAAAAACCTTTTGGAAGAGCTAAAAAGGCCGACAGAGGATGGCGAGGCATCTTCCACAGGAAGCTGCTAGCACTGCTATGGCTAGGGCTGGAGAGACAGCAGGAGGCGGTGGTCCTAGAGACCAGGAGCTGGGGCCATCCAGCAGGAGCTGAGGTGTGACGGAGATTCAGCCACAGCCAGACATACCACCTAAAGCATAGAGAGAGAGAGAGAGAGAGAGAGAGAAATACCTGGCCTCCTGCCTTCCTCCAATCTCCTACCTGAGCCCCCCACTGACTGAATGTAGCTAGTAGGCAAAGGAGCTTGGCAAATATAGTTTTCAGGGATCAACCCTCCCGTGATAGAGTGTAAAACAGGGAGAAGGGTGAGGAATGTATCCCAGAGCAAAGAGGAAGAGGCAAATAAATACCAGGGGACCCCTTTATGAAATCATTCCTTTTCTATTGGAATTACACTCAGTCCCAATCTCTCCTTTGTGCTGCTTGAACCTCTGACAGTCTCTAATATTAGCCTGCCCTATATGAGATTTACTTCTTTTGCATGTGCTTATCTGTGTCAACAGATTGGAAGTGAATGACGGCAGGGATTCTGTTTTATTAATCTTTGCAACCCCAGAACTCTGTACAGTCTTTGGAATTTGGTAGAAACTCAGAAATATTCCAGACTGAATGAGACAGGAAACAGCAAGAATATTAACAGCAAGAAAGATCCGGGGATAATTGATTAAGGAATAGCTCATGCCCCGAGGAAAGAGAGATGAGAGGCAAGAAGAATCAAAGAACTCATAAGAGCAGAGTAGAAATGAGTAGTAAGGAACTGGCAAGCACTGAAATCTCATGGCTTGTGAGAACGTCCCAGTGGTCTCCAATACCAGAGTCTTTTTACAGTTCCGTTTTTGCCTGAGTGGAATCCTTTGGTGTCACATCTACACTGGGAGATTCTGTTGCAAGGCTGCAAAGCGCCACATGTAATTATGCTCTCCAGTGCTTTTCGTGACTTGTCTGAGGGAGGAAGCGCTTATCGACTCTTCCTAATTACTAAAGGACAGTCTGTAGAGGGAAATTGAAAGCAGAGAAGGAAGCGTGGGTCATTTCTATGAGCCTTCGTAGGGATGATTCAAGTTGGGCTTCTTATGCCTTTTAATAAGTTAAGGATAAGCTTCCAGATTCTGCGTTGAGAACTTTGGTCTAGCTGTCCTTTCCCTGAGTCAGCAACCCCTCTCCTTTACATATATGTTTCCTGTTTTATAAGATGAAAGAATCAGGGAAAAATTTGTATTAAAAAAAAAGAATTCCTTTTACTAATTATAAAATTAATGCATTTACTGCAGCATATTTGGAGAACACGGAAAAGTACATAGAAAAATTCCACCATCAGTAATAATCACTGTAGACAACTTGGAATATATACTTCCAGTCTTATTTTCTTTTCTTTCAAAATGTTGTCATATTCTATATGTGGTATGATAAACTACTCTTTTATTTATACATATATTTTCCTATTTCAATGAATATGAATCAATTCTTTTTAAAAAGGCTGCATTGCATTCTACTATAACTTACTGATTTGATCCCTGATTGTTGGATACTTTATCAATGTTTTTGATATAATGTTACATGTTGTATTATTTTCTTATTGCTGCTACAGGAAATCACCACAAACGGAGTGACTCACAACAACACAAATGTATTCTCTGACAGTTCTAGAAACCATAGGTCAAAATTAGGTTCACTGGGCTAACATCAAGGTGTTGATGGGGCTGGCTCCTTTTGGAGGATCTAGAGAAGAATCTGTTTGCTTGCCTTTTCCAGTTTCGAGAAGCTGTGTGTGTTCCTTGGCTTGTGGCTTCTTCCTTCATCTTCCAGGTACATTAGTCTACTCCACATCACATGGCTTTCTCTCCGTACCTGACTCCTCTTGCTTCCCTATGATAAGGGCTTTAGTGATTATATCGGGCCTACTTGGATGGTTCAGAATAATCTCCCTGTCTCAAGATCCTTAACTTCATCACAAGTACAAAGTCCCCCCCCCCCTTTAATCTAAGATAACATTCACTGTTTCCAGGGACGAGGCATCTTTGGGGGTCATCATCCAGAAGACCTCACTGCTATAAACAGCTCTACTAGAGGAACTTGTCAGACCTCTCCCAGCTCTGTCATTTGATGGTGAGTCTCTTAGAGGGACAGCTGAGACCATTGTAGCCTCAGAAAGATTTATGAGATCAAGTGGAATAGTAGACAGGAAAACTGAGTGTCAGGATGCTGGGGTAGCCCTCGATCTCCTACCGACTTGCTATCTGCATTGGGGATCATCTGGCTTTGTTTTCTGCCATAACACCCTCGGTGCCTTCATCTGTAAGGTGAGGGAATTGGAGATGCCTTTCAAACTGCATTTTCCATGATTCTTTGAATGAAAGCACAGCAAATTATATAAATTAAAAACAACAAAGGTGTGTTTAGAAAAAGATTGATGGAAGCGATGTATGTACAGTATCCTCAGGCTAGGCATACCTTTTTCATAAAGCATGTAAGCATGTTTTAATAATTACAAGTGTTGGAAGAAAGCATCACCTCAGCCTTAATTAATTAACCATTTATTAAACATGCACTGTGTACAAGATGTTTTATATACATCATCAATAAAAATCTCATAAACTAAGGAAACTCTGCATACTTTTCAGACAGTTTAGGTAATCTGTTCAAGGATCCACGGTTAGTAACAGAACGGTCACATCCATTTGGATCCAAGTACAAGCTCTTTCTCTTAGATCCTGCTTCCTGTGCATGTGCACGCTGTAGAGAATTAATTGCAGCAGTGGCAATTAAAACATTTACTTGATATTTCTAGAATAATTGGTAAACCCCATCATTAGGTTTGGGCATTTTTTGATTCAGTGAAGTGTCTAGTTCTTTGTGAACCTGCCCAGCGGGGTGGAAGAGCATTCTCTTTCTCTCGAAAGCAACTGTTCCTGCCCGTGACTGTACAGAGGGACCGGGGGAAATTTCTTCATTCTCTTTGGCTCCTCTTACTGGTGCTCGTGGTCAGGATGTGCACGTGCTGCAGTTACGTGGCCAGCCATTCGCCAAGTTCCCTTGCCTTATGGAAACCAGATGGAAGCTGGAGTCGAAGTTCTCGGCCACAGAAGTGAGGCTGGGCTGCTCTCTGGATAGAATCGCTGAATTTAGGAGGCATAATCCTCTCTCCTCTCCCTCCTTCTGCCCCACTTCTCCTTCCAAAAACCAAGAGTCAATTTCAGAGATATAGCCTTTCTCTGTGTGTTGCCCAGATACTTTTTTTTTTTTAATTTGTAATTGCAAGTTTGTTTGTAGCAAAAGCTCTGTTTGGTTGTCATAAATTGTAACCAAGAGGAATAATATCCACAAAACAGTCAGTACTAGCATATGCTTTGAATAGCCTAGATTGATAATGTGAGGTCTTGCACAACATTGCTAACCTCTACTGGCATTTTGGGAGAATTAAACAAATACACAGTAAAACAAACAAACAAGTAAAAACAAAATAAAAACAAAAAAGCTGGGAGAGGAGGGAGGGGAGATTTCAAAAATGTTGGTCACCAGTAAAACTCAACAAGATTAATTCTGAGCCTTACTCGGGAGTTTTCAGGGAATTATCATTTCAAGAGGCGGAGAGGTCTTAAAGCTCACCCAATTAATTGCATCTAGCTGTTCCATATTGGAAGAGCCTAGAAAAGCCCTGTTGTCAGTCTGTTGTGAAATATGATTGTCATAAAAATCCCCACTTGCTAGTTATTAATTTTTATAGTAGCAGAAAGAATAACAATAATTATAAAAGTGGAAGAATTGGTGGAATGTAAGATATGAAGGGTTGAGAATTTCACAGTTAAATAGGCGCACAGTAGTTACATGCTTTCGGTAAAGTCCATTGCTATGGTAAGAACATAGAATATGAGTCAGAAAGACACTGGACTCTTACTTATAGGCTGTGTGGCCTTGGGTGAAGTATTTAATAACCTCTCTGAGTTTCCATTTTGGCATCAGGAGCACAGTTAGAATGAGTTTAAAACGTGAGGTAGCCCAGGGCTGGGAATGTGGTATGTGCTTAGGGAGTGGTAGCTTCTGTGTTTATTGTACTCGTTCCCTAAATCCTCCACCTGTGTACCTAGGTCTACCCTTGATGTAAGCTTGCAGCAGAGGACTATCGGGGAATTGATCTGTGGACCTAACCCCTGTCTTCCACCTAAAGGCCCTGCCCTCTTCTGGAAGGTCATGGTCCTCTCTGGAGGAGTCTCAATATAGTGGAAGTTGAATTCAGAAAAGCTTGAGCTCAATCTTGAAGCTATGCATACAGAGCCAAGTCACTTAAAAGAGGCCTAGGCACACTGTAGATGCTAAATAAATCTTAGCTGAATAAGTGAAGAAGAGAATGAATTGCACTTTTCTACCCCTTTCTACCTGGAATTTTTCTTTTGCTCATTCTTCGAGGATCCATCTACGTTACTTCCACTGGAGACTTCCCCCCAAACGGGGACAGACCTGTCTTATAGCACTGGTTCCAGGCTGTGCACCTCAGTGACAGATACATGAGCTTCTCAAAGGCAGGACTGTGACTTCGCATTCTCTGAATGTAGTGTGGTTTCTGGAAACCGATTGTAAAAGAAAGAAATTAAATGAAAATGAAATGGGTAATGATAAAATGAAAAAAAAAATGTAAACGAAAAAAATCCTAAAGACAGCGTCCCATTATCTCCCCTCTCCCCTCGCTTCTGTGGTTCCCATACTCCGGTCCTTTCAGAGAATTTGCTGCATGCTGCTTACGTCTTGCTCACTGTACAGTCACAGTTATTTGCTGCCAGTTCTTGTGCTTATCTTGTCAGGAAGGTGACCCAGAATATTTCCCTAGTAGAAGCAGAAAGACATTGCCGAAGTGTGTCTCAGAGCTTTGCAGCATCCAAGGCAGATTGGCTGATTAGGCAAACATGACTTTGGCTGAGCATTTTCAAGACGTTGGCCCACTGAGGAATTCTGTGTCATTCAGCGGTTCAGAGCATGATATACTCCAACCCCAATGATTCTTTCCTCGTAATTTCCCCATTTCTTTTCAAGGAAGTGGCTAGCTTTTGGTCAACACAAAAGCCTGTCCCTTCTCTCTTTCTTCCTCCACACATTAAGTCAGTTATCAGACTCCGCTGTGTCTATTTTGTTAACTGATGGGGATTTGCACTCTTGTTCCAGCACTTAGTAACTATTTGATTGAGGGTAAGTCATTTGTATTCTCTGAGTTTCTTCATAACTAAAATGGGAGGGTGACCAAGTCTGCTTTCCGCCCACGGTTACTGTCAGAATGAGATGTGATCATGGAAGAGAAGGAGCTCCGGCGCCTGTACGATGCTGCCGCTGCTAGCTGTCACTGCTAGCTGTCCCTGCTAGCTGTCCCTGCTTCTGTGATTTGACCCCCTAGAGGGAACAACCATCCAAATTTGCCCCAGACCCTGCTGGAGCCCTGCAAGTTCCACATTCTGGGAAAACAGTCAGCTCTGTGAAACCCAGAACGTTCTCCCCCTTATCTCTCTTTCCGTTGCCTCTTTCCTGGTTCAGTTCCTTCCTACTGTGCATTTGTGCCTTTCCAAGACCTCTCAGGTCTGTCTCCACCCAACCCCACCCACCTGTCACCACTGGCATGATTTGTCTGCAGTGCAGCGTAGATGGAGAGAGTTACTTCTGTACAATAAAACAAAGACTCTGCCCCACGGGGAGAGAGGGGAGGAGGGGGATAACACAGACATGATCAAAGCTGCCACTTGGGCAGGAAGAATGGGAGATGTTGTCGCCAGCAGCTGATGCGGAGTCCCAGAGGTGCTCCCGTGAGGCTGCCAAGTTCCTATCTGGACTTCTGGCGTGTGGCTGGCTGAAGCCCTCTGACCTCATGCTCACACTCTGCTTTGCATGATCCCCACCCTTGTACGACATCATAGGAAACAAAGGCTTTGAGGTCACTGTGGTCTGGATTGCTGGCAGAGAACATAGTTGGCAGAGCCCATGGAAAGAGAAAACATGATGCCCCAGCTGGGAAAGTCAGTCTCCCCTCCCCATAGAACCATGGTCCCAATGGCTGATGGGCAGTCCCTCAGGGACCACAACCTCTGTGCAGGGACACTCTCAGTAACTGGATGGGAGTGAGTAAGAGGTCCCCACTGAGTTGCCTGCTGGATGTGATATGGTGCTGCCAGCCCATCGCAGGAACAGCCACTGCCTTGCCCCATAACCAGATGCTTTAGGGTGCATGCCTGACATGAACCATCCCCGATGCCCACAGGCCTGACCTGGGGTAGAGGGCAAGAGCAGAAGGCAGGCCTCTTTCTGCCAGTAAGACCCAGCTGCTCTCCTGGGTGGAAGGCCCAGTGTAGTGGATGGGGAGGGAATGGCTGGGCAGCTGAGAGCCCGTGTCAGGGAGCTGGAGGCCGAGAACCCATCCATGCAGGCAGGGAAGTGGTGGGAGACGAGAGCATCCATTGAGTTGGGGGCTCTAAGTTTCCAGAATGTGCATCATTGTCCTATCAGGCTTCACTTATGAACTCAAATTCAGAGATTAAATTACTAAAAGATGAATTATTCATAAAATGATAATAAGATATGATTTATAATGATCGTTTCAAGATGGTGACAACTGGGGCCTTTCTGAGCAGCAGGCCTTTTGTGACTGCACCCATGAGGCCAGCTGGTTCCAGGTCTAGGTCACCTGCCCTGGTACTTAGAGCAAGTCGCATCTCCTTTCTGACCTCAGGCTCTTCCCATGTGCAGTGGGCTACCCATACCCATGTCTCAGGTTTGCCAGGAGAGGTAAATAGGATTTTACTATGTCGTGCGGGGTAGAGGCTCCATATACATTGGTTTCCTTTCCTTTCCCATTGGCATATAGTTTAATCTAGCCTTTCGAGCTGCCTTTGGTCAGATTAAGTTCACTGAAAGGGCATTTCTCCTTGGGACAAAATAAGGTGTAATACAGCCTCAGGATCCTCAGAGCCAAGCACAGCAGCACATAGTAGTTACACAGAAGTTGGGTTAATGAACAAGCAACTTCTTCACATGCTTTTTAATATAGATCTCTTCCTTCTTTGCATCTTTTCCTTTTTTAAAAAAAGCTTACTTAATTTGTAATTTATTATTTTATCTTGTCCTGTTATCCTTGAGCTGTAAAAGGGAGTTTAGGAAGCTGTAGCTGAGGGTACTCTAATACAGTATAAATTAAAGCAAAGTGTATAAGTTTTACAATGGAGGAGGCCCTCCAAAATAAAAAGGCAATAGAAAATTTTAAAGGAAATAACTACTTTATTTGGCTCTAAAATATAGGAAATTTGACTACATAATTTATTTGTTACATGTAATAATATATGAGAAGAAAGAAGACCAGACAGAGGTTTACCAAAACTACCACAGTATTCATCTCTAGAAATGGGACTTGGTGTTTATTTTTCTTTTTTAACACTATATTTTCTAAATTTTGTGTATTTAACATGTATAATAACTTTATAGTACATCATTTCCATTATTTTGCCAATACAGAAAACATCCCCCTCAGGCCTAGGATAAATGACATTTCTTCCATATGACAATAATACATTATTTTCCCATCTCTGCTAACTTTATATATGCCACAACCCTATGAGGTGAATATTCTTATAATCCTCACTTTGCAGGTGGAGATACTAAAGTTAAATGATAGTAAAAACTCGACCAGGGTCACATAGCTAGAGATGGCAAACCTGGTGTTTAAACTTCAGTTTTTCAATTTTTCAGAGCCAGGGACTTTACCTACTACATTCTCTTCCGAAGTTCTTTAGTGCCTTGTACCTCGTTCAGTACACTTGGCTCTGCCGTTTGGCTGTCTGGGTTCTTATCTACCGCTCGTTTTATTATTTTTTTTATTTTTTTTTATTTTATTATATTATGTTAATCACCATACAGTACATCCCCAGATTCCGATGTAAAGTTTGATGCCTTCATTAGTTGCGTATAACACCCAGTGCACCATGCAATACGTGCCCTCCTTACTACCCATCACCAGTCTATCCCATTCCCCCACCCCCTCCCCTCTGAAGTCTTCAGTTTGTTTCTCATAGTCCATAGTCTCTCATGTTTCATTCCCCCTTCTGATTACCCCCCTTTTCTTTATCCCTTTCTTCCCCTACCGATCATCCTAGTTCTTATGTTCCATAGATGAGAGAAATCATATGATAATTGTCTTTCTCTGCTTGACTTATTTCACTTAGCATTATCTCCTCCAGTGCCGTCCATGTTGCAGCAAATGTTGAGAATTCGTTCTTTCTGATAGCTGAGTAATATTCCATTGTATATATGGACCACAGCTTCTTAATCCAGTCATCTGTTGAAGGGCATCTCGGCTCCTTCCATGATTTGGCTATTGTGGACAATGCAGCTATGAACATTGGGGTGCATATGGCCCTTCTCTTTACTACGTCTGTATCTTTGGGGTAAACACCCAGTAGTGCAATGGCTGGGTCATAGGGTAGTTCAATTTTTAACTTTTTAAGGGACCTCCACACTGTTTTCCAGAGTGGCTGTACCAACTTGCATTCCCACCAACTGTAGGAGGGATCCCCTTTCTCCACATCCTCTCCAACAATTGTTGCTTCTTGCCTTGTCTATCTTTGCCATTCTAACCGGCGTAAGGTGGTATCTCAGTGTGGTTTTGATTTGAAATTCAAATCAATACCGCTCGTTTTAGAATGGACACGATGTGTATTCAGTAAACTGTGCTTGGCCCATCCTTGGCTTCCCCACAGAAGCCCAGAGGCAGGACTCCATAGGAACTGCATGCTGGTTTGAATGAACGCTTGAAAATGAATGAAGGTAGACTCCACCTAATATGCCGGGAGGTGTGTGGCCAGTACCAACTCTACTTTTTATTGCAGCTGCCTCCTGCGAGGACTTGGATTCTCTGTCTGAAGTTCTGACCTTGGGTGCCAGCTTCTCAAAGCAAAAGCAGTTGTATATTTTAAAAAGTATTTTTTAATACCAAAGTGGCAGATGTTAAACTAGAGGCCATGTGCCTGAAAGTCAAGGTTGTTCTTTTTTGTTTTGACCCAATCTGCTCCAAAATAGATTAACAAGTGCTTTTAATTCTTTTACGGTCCAGAAGCATTGTGACAGATCTTAGGTGTTGTTGGACCATGACAGAAGAGATTTTTTTTTTAAATAAATAATAATTTAGGGGTTTGGGTCAATGGCCTTGAAAAGCCCTTTTGGTTTCAGGAGGTGTTTGTGGGGGAGAACAAGGGCTTGTCTGGATCTAGAAATTACAGGAGGAAGATTCCAGTACATTATAGCCCAGACAATTCTTTGTATGCTCTTCTGCCAACTGGTGCTAAGCCGTTCTTATTGAATGAGCCACAATCTTGGCATCTCTGGCCTAAAAACTGAACGTAGTGCAAAACAGTGTTTCATCAAATACATTTTAGGAATTTTAGTGCATTGTGATTTTTAGGACAAAAGGATTTCTTCCCCCCCCCCCCATCTATTTCTCTTTTAAAAGTTTAAAACTGACTCCCAATGATTCTTTGTAGCCCCCAAAGAAATGTAACTAAACCAGCCAATCACATTAAAGACAACTATAGACTTTTAATGTCTTATTGGAGAGAAAATCAACACAGAGTAGGGAAATAATGTTTGTTCCTCTTGAGAGAAAATTAGAGATTGCACGTGTTGAGTTTCAGAATATTGATCTGTGGCTGTATGGGATGACTGCCATTTACTGCTCGTGGCAGACAGTTCAGCACTGGGCCACAGCTGACCGGACCCGGGATGGATGCCTAACCCAGTCAGATTCTCTGCCCCGAAATTGTGACTAAGACATTCACTTCAGTTGGGGATATTTGTTTGCATTTGGATAATGAAATATTAGGAGCTTGAGTGAGGCAGAGAAAGGGAGTCAATAGGAAGAGAAGAATAAAGGAGACACAAGGAATGAGAGCACGAGAGAGGCTGTGTCTAAGGTCTTCCAGCCCATCCCAGGGGGCTGCTTGCTCCCAGAATGTGACTTTGAATTTAACGCAATATTTTTCCCCTGCCTGCAGGTTCTCCATCTTTATGATGCTGCTTCAGATTGGTTTCCATCACTTGCAAACCAAAGAACCTTGTATATGTGTCTGTCACCATCCTTACCACTTCGTTTTAAACTTTCCCCCCTTAAATTGAGACTTTCCAAATTCACAGACCTGTTTTCTTCCTATCCCCCACACTTAGCATATGTCTGACGCAGAAAGTTCAGTGACTATTCAATGAATGGCTGAGGGAATAGAGATGGTACCCTTTCAGCTCCATTCACTGAGGAGAGCTTCATAATAGAATAGTGTACATAGTATACATAGGTGCCAGTAATTTTTAGAAGGTAGATAATATATATACAATTGTAT
This sequence comes from Ailuropoda melanoleuca, assembly GCF_002007445.2. Classification (NCBI taxonomy): domain Eukaryota; kingdom Metazoa; phylum Chordata; class Mammalia; order Carnivora; family Ursidae; genus Ailuropoda; species Ailuropoda melanoleuca. Next base: position 36,572,825 of record NC_048224.1, on the reverse strand, counting down.
ATTTTATTATATATTTATATAATTTATATATCATACATATTAGTATATATTATATAATATATATTATACTATGAATCATATATTATAACAGAATTATACTATATAGTATATGTGTATAATATATAGTATATATGTATATAGTATATATATATGTATATAGTATATATTATGTGTGATATTATACATATATACACACACATACATATTCCCCAGAATTCTGGGAAACCACTGTGGCAAATAAAAAGAAGAAATCATTTTTTCAGATGCAAAATAGATTTTAGAGAGATAAACTTAGTAAATCAGGATGCATATCTAGAAGGATTGATTCTTGAAAGGGAATAGAATAGAGAAATTGGCCTGGGGATAGATAAAAGAGGAATGACCTTAGGCCTACATTGAGAAGACTTTATTTCCCAGAACTAGCTCCAGGAGGACGCCTGCATCCTGAGCATTTGTTGTGTGACATTGTTAAGTCCTCCGACACCTAAGGGGGTGCTCTACGCCCAGGGAAAGCTCCGTCTGTTCATGTGGTTCCCTTGGAAGTGATGGAGGGTAGTCAGGAGCTGATTACCATGCCCAGGCACACTCATGTGAGTCTGCCAAACTTAATAGCTAAAGAGGCCTTGACATGTTTCCATTTCTGATTCTGCCCTTATAAAATGTGTTGCTAATTAAAATAACTGCCAGCTCAGACTCCTGCAAGGAAACCCATCCACGTGCTCAGAGTCAGTTGTTTTCCATGTTTCTAGCTCAAGTTAAATAAATAAAAACTACAAAACCAGCAGCAGAACCCAACTATATGGGACAGCTGAAAGGGGGCCCTGGCCCATATGTAAGCCATCAGGCAATGCATTAATTCAAACTTCCCTGCTCCAGAGAAGGAAAGGGTTAAGTAGCAGACTATGCTACGTCTACACAGTGCTATAGGCATGTTTGATTTGGCAAGTAGAAAAAGAAGCACAAAAACACATGTCCTGACAAAGTCAAGAATTATCAAATCCAATTCAATACACTTACCAAATTGAATTTGGAGTGTGTATCTTTCTTCTTGGTTTGAGCCATAGCTTGTGCAATCGCTTAAAAATTCATTTCCACTCATTTCACTCCTTGCTGTACCTCCTTCATTGCCTTTCCATTATATTTTACGTAAAGTCGAAACTCCTTTATATGGCTAGGAGATCTTTTGTGATTCACACCTAACTTATCTCCCTAGCTTCTGGTCTCATCGCACACTCTTCAGTCACACTAAGCTATTTGCAATGCCCGAAAGGGCCACATTCTCTTCTTTCTCTATGCCTTTGCATATGCTGTTCCATCTGCCTAGAATGCCCCCCCACCCTCCCTATTCCTCTGGCCAACTCGTAAACACTTCTACAATGTAGGTCAGGAGTCTGCTTATTTAGTCTTCTCTTATCTCCATGTCCCCTCCACCAAACCTAGAGAGATATTGCCTTTGGGATTTCCTGCCTCTTCCTCTGTCCTTCTCTATGGCACCTACCACCTTGTCGTTGACATGAGTGAAGAAGGAATGCACTTCTCCGCAGCTATATTTAAAGCCCAAATCTCAGGACACCCAAGACCCTAATGTTACAGAATCCTGACTGATAAAAGAGGGTTTGCAAAGCTGAAACTATATAGAAGACTGAGGACCAAAACCACTAACTTGTCTTAGAAATGATGTGTGACTAGAACTAGGAAATGATAAATTCACTTACTCACTCTCTCCTTCATTCTTACAGTTATTTTTTATTAACCACTTACTTTGTGCTAGATCTACATGGAGTGCTGGGGGTTATAGGTGGTTCCTTATAGCTGGAACTCAGCAGCTCGATTAGAAAGAGGTACATACAAACATACATACAATTTTATAAGCAATAATTTAATCACAAACTTGATTAGACCTACCAATTAAAAGCAAGACATTAAGTGAGGACTCTAATAGGGAGATCTAGCCCAATCTGAGAATCCAAGAAAGCACCCTTGAGAAAGTGCTATTCAAGGTGAAATAGTCAGGATGTCTGCAGCATATGGAAAGGCCCAGAAGCAGGAGAGGGATGGACACACTCAAGGAAGAAGGGAAGATAGATAGAGTTAGAGCAGTGTAACAGAAAGGCCTAGAGGAAGAGATGAGCCTGGAGAAGTAGATGGGTTACAGATCACGCAGAACCTTGTCAGAGAAGACAGAACTCTGGGATCTTATCCAAATGTAAACAACTGAGAGGGTTTAAACCTAATTTTAAACCCGCTTGCTGTGTTAAAATTATTTTGGCAGCAGTGTGGAGAATGAATGGGAAAGGGGTAAGAGTGGAAGAGAGTAGACCAACTGGGAGGCGGTCGTAGTATTTTCAGAAGAGATGGTGGCTTGCACCAACGTGGTTGGAGTAACGGTGTGGAAGAGCACGTGGAATGAAGAGATACCGAGGAACTCGCATCCATGGCCCTTGGGATTGATTAGCTGTCAGGGCTGAGGCAGAGTGAGTTATCAGCACTTGACACAAATGGGCGCATTCAATGGGCAAACAGCTATTAACTGCCTATTATGTGCCAGATAAGCTCATTGAGAATGATGCCTTACACAAGTCTCTGACTGCCTTCTCTCCAACACCATAACACAAATCTGTTTGTAAGAGAGCATTGAAAAGTTTACTTTATTTCTCATGCCTAATTGACTGTAATACAAGCTTTTAAAAGAAAGTCTCCTGCTAAGCTTTTGTCAGCTCCTATGTTGAGCTGGTCACAACCCATAGCCTTATTCCCACCCACTGCCAATGAAGACAGTTCTCTTTCCATGAATGTTTCTTATCGTCTAGCTTCTATGTCCCATCATATACCTCTCATTGTCCACTTTAGGATACTTTGAGAATCTGTCCACCAACACCTCCCCCCTCTGACTTGCATGGACGGGCAACACATTGAATTCCACCTCGGTCTCTTACTAATCACATCATGTTAGGCACATAACCAATCTCCCTACCTTTAGAGTTCTCCTCTCTAAATAGGGTCAATTTAATTGATATCGGTATCACTAATATCTTTTATGGTAAATCAGATAAAATGTGTTTCCTAATGTGATTTAATACTAAGTGAAGCGACTCACCTATGACATATTCTTGCCACAAACTTTTAACTAGAACATAACTAAACCTGTAGACGTAACTCCCAGCTTACTAGAAGCACAAAGAACAGACAGCATGAGGAAGCAACACAGTAAGAGAACAAGCCCAGAAAGTGGACAATCTATATAACAACTGACCTGGCTTCTTCAATGGACCTGGGAAATGAGGACTGTTCTAGATTTTTAAAAGAGTTTAGAGAAGGGACATAATAACTAAATGCAATGCATGGTCCTTGACTGGTACAAGCTTGTCTTGTATGACTGGGAAAGTTTGGAATGCACTTGGGAAAATTTGTATAAGAAAACTGTAGTAGATGATGTTAGGGAGTTACTTTTCATTTTTTCAGTTGTTAATTTTATTAAGTATTATTATTTGAAGGAAATTGCTCTTATCATTTAGAAATGCATAACAAAGTATTTCAGGGAGAAATATCCTGATATGTGTTTTACTTTGGAAATTGTGTGTGTGTGTGTGTGTGTGTGCATATACATATGAACTAAAATGTGGTGACATATTATTGCTATTTAAACCGAGGTGATGGGGCTCCTGGGAGGCTCAGTCAGTTAAGCATCTGCCTTTGGCTCAGGTCATGGTCCCAGGGTCCTGGGATTGAGGCCCACATAGGGCTCCCTGCTCAGTGGGGAGACTGATCTCCCTCTGCCCTTTCCCCTGCTCATGGTCTCTCTCTCTCAAATAAATAAATAAAATCTTTTTTAAAAAGTTTTTAAAAAATCCAGGTGATATACATATAGGTGTTTATTACACTTTTCTCTCTACTTTTCTATATTTAATAATAAAAAAAGTGAAATAGACAAAAATCATACCTATATCACAATGCTATGAAGGTGAGAGATAATGTGTCCCCAAAGACCTAATTTATATTAAATATCATTAAATAAATGAGTGTTCTCTTTCAAAACCATTTTCTTCTAGTCAGTGCATCAGAGCCTCACTAGAATCCAGAATCTCCTTGCATTCAGCAGCCATGCATTAGCAGAGCCTGTTCAGAAATCTCTGGAACCCCTTGGAAGGTAATAGGGATGTGAGCTGGCAGACTGGCATCATGCTTGGTGGGATAAACTTTTAAAATTTCTGGCCTCTTCACTATCATACACAGAAATACTACAATCCTTTTCCCACTTGAAAATCAGAACTCAAACAACATATTCATGTTTGCAAGTACAGATTTGTTGAAAAATGGAAAGATCTTTGCCACGCTGGCCACATGGTCTTTACATACAAGGTGGGATCTTGTCTTCAACATCGTTCTAAAACTCACATTTATGAAGGAGTTTTACTGGACTCCCAGTCACAAGCCATTTGTCTGACTTCCTCTGTTTCTCCCGGGTCTGCCCTAGATACAAAAGAGGAGTTGCCTGTGTCCAAGAAGTGGGGAAGTGGGAAAGCACTGCTTGGGGACACAGTCAGGAGGCATCAGCTTGCCCTGGGATGTGGATGCACGATACACGGTCATATCCCACTTTGATTTGCTGCTCTGACAAGCATAGATAGCACTTTCTTTCACCCTCAAAAGTGTCCTGCTTCAATGCTAAGTTATTCAGTCCTCCTAAACATACAGCCTGTTTCTCTCCTGAGTTCTGTAAACTGACCCTTAATTCATTCCCAGTGAGTCCCTGTCCTGCCACTCCCCCCTCCCATTGCCCCCTCCTCTCTGCAGGAACCCAGCTGCATCAGGCTACTCAAAGGTGCTCCCATGAGCTGTGCTCTATCTCACCTCTACAGTTGTGCATTTGCTGACCATTTGCTGAGGATGCTCTCAAATCCTTCCCCATCTTTCTCTGCCTGGCTAATTCCTTCCCTTGTCAGAGGCTTGAGTTCAAAGTTGTCTGCTCCATGGGGTGCCTGGGTGGCTCAGTCACCTGCCTTAGGCTCAGGTCATGATCCCAGCAGTTCTGGGATTGAGCCTTGCATCAGGCTCCCTGCTCAGCAGGAAACCTGCTTCTCCCTCTCCCACTCCCCCTGCTTGTGTTCCCTCTCTCGCTGCCTCTATCTCTGTCAAATAAATAAATAAAATCTTACAAAAAAAGGCAAAGTCACCTGCTCCAGAAAACTTCCTGGACTCCACAGGGAAGAGTTGCATCTTTCTCCTCTGTGTTTTCTCCAGGGCCAGGACAAAGGTGCAAATGAGGTGCCTTGTGTCCAAGATTTAAGCAAGCTTCCATTCTCAGAGTGGGTGGGGGGAGGGGTATGAGTGCTGACTCTGCAAATCCCATGACCTTGACAGTGAGCACCTCCTTCAGTTTTGCCCCACCCTATCCTGGCCCTGGTTTCAACATCTCCTATGTCCCTTCGTCATAATTACACTGTAGAAAGTATTCATTGGTCTGTCTTCCTGGTCAGAATGTGAATGCCTTTCGCTGAAGGGCCATGTCTTATTCATTACTATTAACTCAGTCTTTAGCTCTGTGCCTGGCACACAGAAAGTGTTTCTAAATGATGACTGAAATAGAATGATGAATAAATCAAATGTTAGAAATGCACATGGAATCAGAGACTTATCAAACTATCAGGGACCAAGTCGCATCTGCGAGAGAGCCAGAAGATTCAGAGATGGAAAGGTTGGATAAAATATAAAATTCATCATTTGAAATATGCTTAGTAACCAGATATTGGCAAGCTGCTTAACAATACTATCTGCCTTCTAGGGAAACCTGAAGCAAGTTGCCTCGGCACAAGGTCTAAAACATCAGCAAAGCTTTGAGTAAGGTGCAAGTTAGATGGCCCACTAAATCCACATTTCCTCCAAATTGGGAAATCTCCCTTAGTCCCCTCCATCCTTGGCCCTGTTTACATGATGCTTCCCTGGTATCAGTGTAGAAGGAATGGCCTGGGTTGGAATTTAGGAAGTCTCTTTCACGAGCCCATCACTGGGCTCGGCCCCTCACAAAGAGCCAGCATTTGATCACCACAAGGATCAGTGAAACAAGAGCTCACGTTCCCCATCTACGGAAGGGAAAAGCCAGAGGTGTTGTGTTAACTTGCCTGAAGCCACACAGCTAGCAGATGGATGAAAAAGAATACCTCCAATGTTCAGGGCAATTAAAACTTGGTCATGCTTATTGTAACCCTATTCCCTACCCCACAGAAAAGTTGTCACTGACTAAAATATAAATAGATTAATGAAGTGCTTACATTTATTCATGCAAATATTTGAGCACGTGCCTTGTACTCTACTGTGGGTAAAAAGTCCATGCAGGAAAACTTTGTTGGGCTGGGGGAGGGGAAGAGAGGGAAGATAGATCCTGAATGATTCATAGGTGGATTTAGAAGAGCAAACATATTCTCTTATAAAGTGTTCTTCCGGTGAGAAGGCATAAAAATTGAAGAGCCATGGTTACAATAATGCCAAAAGCTGTAAGACCAAAGAACCCCAGACACCAAACTGTCCCCTCAAACTTTCCCAAACCACAAACACCTTCTGGGCATCATGCCTGTAACTACCCATAAGGTAGGTCTTTAGGTGTGGGTTAAGGCGGAGAATGAGATGATTGTGCAGTAATTTTGGGGAGAAGTGCCTGGCAATTGTTTTTTGGTGTACTTTTTTTGTGGAGTAAGGGGCATACTTTGGGGGCTGAGGAGCTAAACTCTCCACTTCATTTTCATACCATAAACAGAGACCAAGCCTTCATCTAGCAGACCCACTGAGGCATGACTTCAAGACCCCCATCTGGCCTGTTTGATTTATGTGTTTCCTGGACACACTCCTGTTATGGAGGAGCTCTGTGAAAACTTCAAAAAGGTCATTGAGGCTGAAACGTTTCTCAGTTCATTTTCAAATGACTCAGTCTCATTTCCGAAAGCCAGTGACAGGAAAGCTCAAGGGATTTCAGTCAAGTTTTCCTAACTGAAACTCCACTTTCGGTGACAGAGTTACAAATGCTTTTTAGCTCCATTTTGCATACATTCTAGAGAACTTGGCAGGGTCTGGCAAGTGTGTTTTCATTTTCTGTGGATTCCGTCTTTGTAGCACGGCCTCATGAAAAAACATCACATTCCAAGTGTGACTGGGGAGCTTCATTCACCACAGAGTTTGCCAGTAACATGTGGGGAGTTTGCTGTCCCTCCAGTGAGCTCATCATATCCAAACAAAATGTGTTCACTTCGATTTCAGCTGATTCATTTCCATAAGATGCAAATTGATGCTATTTACTAGATACCCAGAGACCAATTTAAGAATCTAAATTATGGTGGAATTAAACATACAATAGTTTTTAACTCAATATGTATTATTAGAGTCTTAGCAGGAAACTAATGGCACACTCAAAAAGGCTTAGCTGAATATAATGTTGTGAAGAGAGTATTTACGAGGCAAGGGCACCATTAAGGGAATCCACAAGGAATGGCGAGGCACCCAGGAGCTGTCAAGATTAGGAAGCTCTTACTGCCCCAGGTGGAAGGGGCAAGAGGTAGGACTTGGACTCTGGATCCCTGGAAGAGGGGTGGCCCCAAAGGCCCCACAGCTGTAGGAATGCAGCATGGCCCAGGAGGCTGGCTGGAAATAGGAGAATGAATGTCCCCGCCTCTCTCTCCTTGCATCCTCCAGTCTCCTGCTGGTACTGCTCATTTGTCAAATCCATCCAGATGCCAAAGGATAAGGAGACTGGGAATACTCATCATTGAGGTCAGCCTACTGGGGGTCCATGACAGTCAGAGAAGAGCAGAGACTTGTCTTGAAGTAGCCTGTACCAACCCATTTCAGATTTTACTCTGAGAGATGGAGTGGCATAACTGAGTGAACAGAGGTTTTGACATCTGGAAAGATCTAGACTCAAATTCCACCCACTAATGGTCATATCTTGGGGGTCTTTTCTGGAGAAAACCTGTTGGACAGCTCCAGGGGCATTCTCACTTACCCCTCTGCATTGCAGTTTCTTCACCCAGCAAAATGGAAATAATAGCTACCTACTTACCTACCTGATTGAGTTATTGTGAATATCCAACAAGTTGCTCAAGGAAAAGAGACTGACATAATGTTTGACACATGGAATGTGTTCGGTATTTCTTGGTTTCTTCCGATTAGCCCTGCATTAGTTATCCTTTATATGGTGAGATGCCCGCCCTGTGGAGGTGGGGGAACCAGTCTGACCACTTTTCTCTTACTGGGAGTCCCCTGTTGACTCATAGCTGGAATGGTGGGTGGGACTGTGTTGTTCCTAAAAACTTGTTCACTGAGGTCCCCTTGTCAGCAAAGAAGCAACCTTTTCTCTGGTGTCACTTTTTGAAGAAAACCTGTTGGGACACGTTCAGGAAAACTCTGATTTTCTCTCTCTCTCCAGGGACACTGGTTCTTAGGGAGCTGGTCCCTGCTTTGCTGTATGACTCTTCGTCATTTCTTCAGCAAGTTTCATTCCATATCCAGAGGCTGATGCTCAAAAACTTGTCCTTCCTCCTGGTGTGCATTAGCTGGTGACAAGGCATTGGCTGCTTTTGCAAGAACCCGGTCAACTCAATTCCTTATGGCAGGGCCATTTCCTTTCTATTTGATGTCATTAGGGAGGATTTTGTTTTGTTCTGTTTTCTGGGTTTTTTCGTTTTGTTTTTTGTTTTTTTGTTTTGTTTTGTTTTAAATTCAGTTAGCCAACGTAGAGTACATCATTAGTGTTTAGTGTAGTGTTGAAGGTCTTTGTTTGCTAGTTTTGGAACAGGTGAGGATGTTTGGTTCATTGTGAACTTTTTTTTTTAAGATTTTATTTATTTATTCGACAGAGATAGAGACAGCCAGCGAGAGAGGGAATACAAGCAGGGGGAGTGGGAGAGGAAGAAGCAGGCTCATAGCAGAGGAGCCTGATGTGGGGCTCGATCCCATAACGCCGGGATCACGCCCTGAGCCGAAGGCAGATGCTTAACCGCTGTGCCAGCCAGGTGCTCCTCGTTCATTGTGAATTTTGACTAGACTATTGGAAAGCTTCCTGGTGATTGAAAAATAAAAGGCCACGGTAGTCACTCATTTACTATTCGTTGGTTCAAACTAGGATTTATGTGCTGTGCATGATCCCTAATTCTCATAACCACCATGGAATGGAGTGTCTCCTTTTCAGTCAAGGAAACTGAGGCTCAGATAGAAGGGGTGACACGTCCAGCTTCTAAGAGGTGGAGGGAGAGACCATGGCTCTGTCCAAATCAAAGCACAGAGCTCTGTTTCTCTTTCAGAGGGTTACAAAGAGTCAAAGGCAATTGTTTCATCCAGCTGTGGCCATTTAAAAATAAAAATCACAAGGCTGTGAGTTTCCTCATGACAAAGTGTAAGTCTTATTCACCTTTCTCTTCTCGCTGCTGACCACTGCCCATGCCATAAACTGGGTGTCTGATTGATGTTCATTGAATGAAAAAATGAGACTGAATGAACCTTCGATACAAAGATATTTTTGTCTCTGTGTTGCATTTTTCTAATGCATATTTATATTTCATTTGACAGTGTTTGCAAATTGCATAATATTCCCCTTCAGTATAACTTGCAGTGTGGAAATGCTTCCATATGATGGATGTTTCCCCTCATTTGATTGAGGGAGAAAAAGGGCTAAGAAAAACATCACATAGTGGCTAAGAATCCATATAAACGCGGGTTATAGAATATACTATTCATGAATGGTATATTTTGGAAGGGTGATTTTACAAAAAGATTGAAGTAGATGTTCAATTTGGATTGATAAGGGTTATAAAATGGTCTCGTGCAGCTAAATGTAGTTTTATATTAATTCACTATATTGTAGGAGGTATAGAGTAGGGGAGAGGAGCATGGATCCAGGGGCAACTGACTATATTCAAATCCAGGCTCCACTCGTTAATCGCTATGTTACTTGGGCAGCTTATTAAATCTATGTCTTAGTTTAACTCCTTTGCAAAATGGGGATAAGAATACCATCTCCCTAATGAGATAGTTGAGAGAATTAAATGAGTTAATACAGGGGGAATTCTTAAATCTGTGCCTGATAAATGGCAAGGCTTAATAAATATTATTAGCCCCAATGCCATGGAGTGTAGTTCAGAAAAGTCCTATCTTTTTCATCTCCATCGCCATTATTCCTACCTTCTTTCAGGAGGTCATCAAGTTTTGCCTGACTTACTTTACTATCTACTTCACCCTTCAAACAGTCAGTGGAGTGAATCCTTGAAGACTCACATTAAACCAGGCCCCTCACCTTCTTCAAATGATGCCATTATTCCTAATCAGCTTCAGGACTAAGTATACCCCCTACCCTTACATTCAATGTCCTTCGTAGACTCATCCCTTTTTCCTCTTCTGGCTTCATCTCTCGTCACTCCCACTTGCATGCTATACTACAAATGCCAACAAATGCCCAAAGTGGAAAAGTTATCCTAGCTTGGTGGGTAAGTAATACTTGAGGAAGAGCAGTGAGCAGCTAATTTTGCCGATGGGCTCATAAAAGGCTTCAAAGAAAAGATATTTAAGTTGTATCTTGAAGAATAAGTTGATATTAGCCAAGCAAGGTAGGGCAGAACGTAATTAGGTGGATCACCTAGATTGAGGGAAAGATTTGTGCACTAGAACAGAAAAACAAGGTGTATTCGTGGAATGAAAACTTGTCTAATGCTGAGAGAATGAACTAGGGGATGCTTCAGTGTGGGACTGAGAGGGAAGGGAGCATGACAAAGAGTCCTTCAGTCTGGCATGAATGCCTGGATGGAATGGCGACGTTGTTAATGGAGTTGAGAAATATACAGGAGAAGAAATGTGTGGGGTTTGTTTGTGTGTGTGTTTTCAATTGGAAATAATAGATGTCTGTTTTGTATACATATGTACAAAAGCCACCTGGGAATATTTAACATTAAGCTCTTGATCTTGTCCCCAGTCCCACCTCCAGTCCTATTTCCTGGCAAATTTCCGCTTGGCAAATGGCAACTCCATTCTTTAGAGTCCTCCATGATTCCTCTCTCTTAAATCCTATTTTTGATCCTTTAGCAAATTCAGTTTGCTTTTTTTTCAAAAAATATCCAACATTTGATGGTTTCTTCCCATTGTCATGGCTACCACTCTTATCAAAGCCACTATCATCTTTTATGGGATTATTGCAATAGTCTTTTAAACTGCCTCCCTGCTTTCCACCTTGCCCTCCCTTGGACTATTCTCAACGTAGCAGTCAGAGTGATCCTCTTAAGAAGAAGTCAAATCATGACTCCACTGTTCATAGCTTCCATATTCTTCCCATCTTGCTCAGAGCAAAATCTCAAAGGATTTACAGTGGTGGTTTGTAAGACCCAAGCCTCACAGCCCTTGGTCCTATGTCCACTTAGACTCCCTCTTCTACTCCAGCCCTCTCTGGCACCTTTCTGCCATATTGGATCCTTTAGTGTTCCTCAGACATGCCTGACATGCTTCTGCCTGTGAGAATTTCCAATGATTGTTCCCCTGTCTGGAATGGATTTCCTCCCACCTAATCATCTCCCTTACCTCCTCAGGTCTTCACTCCAATGTCATCAACTCAGTGATGTCTCCTCCAATTGCCTTAACTAAAATTGGCAGCTCCCTCTTACCTCTGATTTCCCAGTGCATTCCCATCTTTTCTGCGTTTTTTCTTTAGCCCATATCATCATCTATCTTTATTTTACCATTAGATTTTATTATTTGTCTTCCCGTACCTTCTTGCATCTCTAATACTCGTATCATGATGGCAGTGATTCCTGTATTGTTGCCTGTTCCCTATACCTAGAACAGTGCCTGACCACGAGTTGTTCAATAGTTATTTGCTTAATGAAATAATGACTCCAAGTGGGCACCATAGCAGTATGTTGCTGCAAGGATCTGGGACTCAGGAGGCAGATCTGGGGTAAAGATAGATTTGGGAATCCTTAGCAATGAGGTCACATATGTGTGGGAGTAGCTAAGACAGACCAAGGAAAAGATGTTTTGTGAGATTTGGGGGGGAAAAAACAGACCAACATAAAACTTGGGAAAAAATAATAATGAAAGATTATGCAGATGAAGTGGCAGAGTTGAGAGCAATGGCTCTGGGTTATGACTTGAGTTAAAATCTTTGCTCTGCCATTTACCAGCTTTATGACCATGGAGAAGTGATGGGATGATTCTTGGCCTCCATATTCTCAAGGGTAATTGGAATAAAGATCTCCATGTCAGAGGGCTGTTAAGAGAATTAACCACTAAAAAGCACAGAAATCAGTTAGCAGCCAGTAACAAAGAATATAAGTGGTGGTGGTTGTTGATACTAGCATCACTGTTATCATCAAAATCCAGGAAGGAGGGGCTCCTGGGTGGCTCAGTCGGTTAAGTTTCTGTTTTTGGCTCAGGTCATGATCCCAGGGTTCTGGGATCGAGCCCCGCATGGGGCTCCCTGTTCAGTGGAGAGCCTGCTTCTCCCTCTCCCCCTGTCCTTTCCCCCACCCCCGCTTGTGCTCTCTCTCTGAAATAAATAAAATCTTAAAAAAAAAATCCAGGAAGGAATCCTGAAAAATAGAGAAGGTAGGGGAGTTGTCATGGAAGATAAGTGGGGAGAGGTCTTCAAGAAAGGGGAGCAATAACTCTGTAGATGTTGCTTTGTGGTCAGGGCTAAGTATCCCAAGGAGTATATAAGGCCCCAGGGGAGAGCGATTTGAGAGGATAGTTTCATTTGCATCAAAAGTCATAATCCCGTATTTTAAAATGAGTGAATGTTTTGTGGAAAATAACAATTGTCCTAGAAAAAAAATCAAAACAAAATAAAACAACACTGGGTCCTCAATTGTATCCAGCTGAGAAATGTAGGAACATGGTGACCCAAAAATTTGCTTCTCTCTGGTCTTTGGGAGATTTACTTGCTCACCAGTCAGAACTAGTTTGCTGGTTTTATGAGGTTAAGCTATTGTGCAATACTATTCAGCTGGCTCTGTGGGTGTTTATTTACAGATGGCTGCCATCTTGATTTATTGTCTGTCAAATTATAATTATTAACGATGGAGTTAATTGTCATTTCAACCACCTGGTAATTACCCACTATGCTTTCATGTGGTGACAAATCTGTCCTTTAGATCAAAATTGGTAGGTTCATAAGACATTTCACTTCCACGTTCATCTCCATTCATGGATTGTTCAAAATAAATGATTAGAGAAAATTATTGATTCTTTTTAGTATAATTTGTGGGCCTTCAGGTAAAAGAATTGCCAATTGTTGTAAACTTTTTTAAGTAGTAGGGCTGGTATAACAGGAATCCAGTGATGTGAGTTATAATAATTGAAATTAAAATAACAAGGCATGCTCTTTCAAAGACTGATCTAATAAAAAATTTAACAATGCTCTCAGTATATTCTATGGTGCATCACCTAGAATGATGGTTTGTAACCCTCGTTATTTGTTTGCCCCATTGTTTATTAAAGCCACTTTATTCTTATGCCCTTCTGAACTTTTAGGATAGAATTCAGCACAGTCAGTGAGGTTGCCTTAGTCTTATAAAGCCTCAATCACTTTGATTCGGAGCTATGAATGGCATTGTCTGCTTGGTCATTCTTTAAGGAGAACCAATGGGATTAAAGAGAAGAGGATCTATACATGTCATAGGAGCTGCATCCCTCCTCCCATTTTTGGTGTCTGGAACCTTTCCTTATCTGTGTACTTTTCCTTTTTCAGCTTTTCCCAGTGGTTACACTTTCATGAAGGCACATGTAATTTCCTAAATTAGACAGCAGAGGATCAGGTGAAGTGTTTCCCACCAAAGCAGAGACTTAGAATGCTACTGGGGTCTCACTGTCTCTTTCCTCTCAGGGAACCCATTAAATAAGCATTCTGTGTCCAGCTTCCTTTCTAGATTTTAGACTAGAGGGAAGAAGACTATGTTCCTGGCTTCTCAATATTTCCTTGGGGAGTCACCTCCTAATTGACAGTTGCCATATTACAGTCCTTGCTGGCCATGAGGTCTCACTGTGGCCCTTATTCTGCAGTGAGACTCAGCCTAGGCTGATTTCTGCTTCCAAGTCAGAGAGCTGTGCATCCAATAGATCCAGAGAAAACCTACAAGCAATATCTGCTTTCTTTCACTTAAAGGACTGTGAATCAGTTTGTTAAGAAAGGAAAGGTCTGGGGCTAGAGATAGGTGTCTAGAACCACCCTATGGTTTGTTACCAGGCTTGGGCATTTCCTGATCCCTCCTAAGAAATGCTGACCTGCTGGATAGGATTTCCACTTCCTGGGCAATTACCTGTGGTCAAGTACCTTGACGTGGTTTCCCCTGCTCTCCTTTCCTTATTTCTACTCTATAAGACTTTGGCAAAGACCTCTTCTTCCCTATAAGATCTTTTTATTTTTTCTGCCCTATAAGATCTTACCTCTAATGCCTTCAGCTTACCCTTCATATTACTGCCTGAGAGAATTCTCAAAATCCTTTTGGTGCTTCTTCTTAGAGTCTAAAATGTTCACTGTGACATTAAGTCGCCTTTATCATCGGTCCTTTACCTATACCTCCAATCTAATGTCCCCTCTGTTGGATGACAGTTTAAGGCCTTTATGTTGAAGGTTCCAACTGGCTGCCATGTCCTTTCCTTTTCCAGGTCATTCATCTGGAGCATTCGTAATTATTCTTCAAAACTTACATGTCAGCAGTCACCTCCTGAGTGGAATCTTCTATGATCACCCCACTTCTGTGACAATTCTTTCTCCCTTTGCATTATTTTTATAACTTACAGTACTTTCTGCTATTTCTATGTCACATCATATTAATTTTTTTTTGACCCTAAGGTCCATTTCCCTTCTGGGATTCTCAACAGCAGGATCTAGGATGGAAATAGGTCTGTCATCATAGAGCAAGAACTAAATAATAGTTTAACAAATTTTTGTTCAATGATTTGTATATCTCTCATTCCCTAGGAAAGTGCTGAGTATTTAGTGGATACTGGGCACATAGTTGCTAATGGATCCTTATTAAACATAGCTAAAATCTTGGCTATTATTCTTGGTACCAATTTAGAGTAGGTAAGTATCTTTACTCTGGAAATAAGAACTAGATCCATGGAGAAGTTGATCCTTTATCCAAGACATACATGACAGTTGCTGATTGTAATAAAAGACAGTTAATCATATCCAAATGGAAAGAAAAGAACTCTTTGGTTTTGGTTAAGAGAAAATATTTTTTACTAAATAGTAAGGAAATGGGGTATGCATTTCTTTTTTATGGTCCATGTATATTTTTCTTTTGTATGAGATATTTCTGTGGCACTCAAAGGTTGTCCTTTCTTTTCTTCTCTTCCTTGCCTTGCCTTGCATAAAGAGGCAATCTTGGTCAAACACATGGGACTACTAGCCTCAATAGAGAAAAAGTGGAAAATCTGTTCTTATGTCGATGCAGTTCTTCCGATGACAGATAAGCTCATCTCATCCTCAACCCCAGATTGTAACTGAAGCACACATTCCTGTGAAATTCTTCTCTTACTCAGTGTCAACCTGAGGGTCATTGGCTTCATTGGCCCAGCATGGAGACTGGTTCCGTGAATGTCTGGGTAATTTTCTTTCTTGGTTGAAACTGAACAAGAACTGTATTTTCTAAAATCAAAAAAAGCTCTGTATGAATCTTGAACAGTTCCAATTCTGCTTCTATTCTGAGATCATGGGGAACTTTTTGAGGCAAAGTAGACACCTAAGTTTTAGAGTGGTTTGGAAATTGTGTTAATAGAGCAGAAGACTCCTCGAGGTCCTGTCATTCTCTGGGAAGCATTAATTACTATCATGATGGCATATATATATATATATATATATATATATATATTNGTTACAGTCTATACCTCCTACAGGGAACAGTTCAGTGAGAAGTGTTTCAATGACAGGTGCTGGGACAGAGCTGTGCTGGTTGGCTCTAGATTCTCCCTTAGTCTTTTTGATATTGAACCATGATTTTGAGCACAGACTGCTTTTTTTATCCTGTTTGTCACTGTACCGAAACAGAAGCTATAAAAGGAAGAAATAAACAGAATAGCACATTTAAATTTCTCTGTAGAAAACAAACTGTATCTATCACATTTTCTGTTTGCAAAGTGACAGGTCCTAAAGCTTGAGGAGCCAGTATTATTACACCTGGTAGGAACACTTTACTTTTCATTATGGCCAAGGGGTGGTGGAAAGAAGACTGATCTGAGAGTCAGTGGACCTGGCTTATCTGGCAGGGACTGGTCATATCACCTTGGACAACTCGCTTCTTTTCTTTAGCCTCAGTTTCCCTCTTGACATGATGAGGTGATTCCTAAGGCTTCTCCCAGGTCTGGATTCTCTCAGAAGTTGAAAGCTATAGGAGAACAGGTGAATCACTTGGTGAACCTCTAAGTTCCGTGCACACACACCCAGCAGACTGTCTGCCAAGAAGTTTCTTTTTATCACCAGTAGCAGAACTTACTTTCAGGGCTGTACAATTGTTTGTACCCATTGAATTAGTAATTCTACTCCTGGGAGCTTATTTTAAAGAAATAAATTCCTTAAGAAAGAGGAAAAGTTACATTAACAACAACAGAAAGTTTTTCATTGCATACTTCAAAATTTGATGTAAGCTCAATGTCCAAGAGTAAGAGAAGGGATCAGGACAGTTGATGGGCTGTTTCCAAGTCCTGAGAACTACATGGAGAAATACTTTTGATAACACAAAAAGCAAAATGTATTTGCCCCGTGGACTACAAATATGTTTATGAGCAAGAGAAGGTAGGAGGAGTGAATAATTATGGTCCACCCTTGGACCGGGTGCTACACTAGGCATTTGGTTACAATGATCACCTAACTTACTCTTTTGAACAGCTATGAGGATAGGCACTATTATTACCAATTGACAGTTAGGAATCTAAGGCTCAGAGAATGATAGTCGTCACTCACTCGTTCACTGCTTCCAGTGGATTAGTACTCAAGATTCAAACCCAGGTACTCGTGATTTTCATTATTCATGGTAGCTATAAAGTGTCTGTGAACACTGAATTAGAAAATATGGAGCCAGTGCTCCTAGGGGAAACGCAGGGTTAGGTTTCTGTGAGTCTCTGGTTGCAACATTTTCATCAGCTGATTAATACAGAACCTTGTTTTATGTGTGTTTCTGTTTAAGGACACCTTATTTAATACATCAACATTGAGCTCATGGTCAACAGCACTATAACTCATGTCTGGATCATGTTTATCTAAACATGTATTATCTCTGTAAGGCACATTACAGCCTTCTGGCATTGGGGATCATTCGATAGCACTTCAGCACTCTGCTCGGGACCATTTGAAATAGTGAAATCACCAACAAAAAGCACAGAGATGTGAAAAACATGCCACCAAATAGACGGCATACAAAAGAGAGCTGAAATAAGAAGGCAGAGCTTCACTTTGCTCAACCTCTGCTGGTACATTGGGCAAATTGAATTTTTCACCACTCTGCAGAAGTCTGTGAATGACCATGAAATTGTCATAAATATTGATTTGGGGGTTACAAACAAATTCTAGGGAGTAGGCAAATTCACAAACATGGAATCTGGAAATAACGAGGATTGGATGTATATTCACTCATTCAGCCAGACATTATTACAGGCACTGTGGATTTAGAAGTGAGCCAAACAGATCTCATGGATCTAATGTTTGGGAAAAGGTTAAGTGCAGGTAAATACATCAGTCAGACGGTGATGGCGATGGTCCAACAGACTAAACTGGGAGGGGAGGGAGGCGGGATGCGTGGAGGGGTTGCTATTCAAACAGAGTTGTCAGAGGGAAGCCTGGGATGTAACATTGGAACAGACACTTATAAGAATCCAGTCCCAGGGACGTCATGGGAAGAGTGATCTGGGAAGCAGGGGCAAGAAGTGTACAGATGCTGAGCAGGAGGCTGGTGCGGTGATGGGAGAAGAGATCAGAGCGCACTGGCAAAAGATGTTGAACTCTATAACTTCAAAAGCTGGGCGCTTGAAAGGAAGGCGGCTTGAGGATGCAGAGCTGCAGCCCTGGGATGCTTCCTAAATTGTCATAATGTTGGCAAAAGAAAACATCCCTGTGCATCTTCTCTTGCAAAAGGCTCATGTAAGAGCCAAAGAGAAGATCTTTGCAGAGGATGGAGGCTTTGCCAAGCTCCCCCAGATCTCTGCTGCATCTGAGGCTTGGTGGCTGGGTTTAAGGAAGTGACAGAAAGTTAGCTTGGACGTGGGTGAGATTCCCTGGGAGAGAACGTGGCCTAGGGCTGCAATATCAAGGAGGACTTCTAGTGCATCTGAGGAGAGCCACAACAAACAAACCATCCCCAGGACAACAGGAGGAGTGGAGGCGAGAGACAAGTCGGCACAGTGAGAATTACTGGGTGGAAAAACGCTCCTCCTCTGATGTTGAGCTCTGCTCACCCAGCTTGTGAGAGTCTCAGTGCTGTGGCCCGTGCTGGAGCCAGCTGCCAAAGTCATCTGGAGTCAGAGGTCCTCAGATTCAACCGGCACATCTGACAGATAGGGAAACTGAGGCCCAGAGGGGGCCAGGCTGGGGCTTCCAATCAAACACCAAGGGAGTGGCCGAGCCAGGACTGGAATTTAGCCTTGTCACCAAACTGTCATTCTAGACAGTTATGACTAGAATTTAGGAGGAGAAGAAATGTGACAGAATTCCCAAGTTTGCAGAGAAGCCGTTGACTGTACCAGCTGCTGTGTTTGTGCCCGTGCCATCCGCAGCCTGGCCGCCTCTACAGTTCAGTTCAGGGAACTTTTTTTTCCCACCTCCTCAACCTGGTCATTCAGCGTCTGGCTCTGGGAGTGCCCTGTGGAAATTTCTGTGGCCCTAATGTGAATCAGTCCCCAGAGAAGTGGTCTCAGTCAGCAAAGGTGGTCACGATATAGATGGAAGAAAGTCAAGGGGAATTAAAATCCTGTTTCATATTCTTTAGATCTAACTGGCACAGATCCTTCTTCTGTAGCTTTTGTGTGGAGGCCTGTGGTTTGTAGGGGTCCCTGGCTACAAGTTTCTGTCAATCCCCTGTGAATCACTGAGTCCCAACAGAGGGCAAGTGTGATTGACCAGGAACGGTAGCATGCTGGTGAATCAGCCATCTGGGGGATGGGGAAGGGAAGCCCTGATCTATTGTGTTTGCCACTATCTGTGGTGTAAATACTGTCACAGGCAGATTTCAAGCTACCAGTGACTTAAAAACCAGCTGGCCAAATTGCTGGAAATCTCACCATCAACTCTCCTGAGGCCACTCCAGCCATGGTCATCACACCTCTACAGCTCTCCAAAGAGAGAGGCCCAAAGGTGGGGCTGAGGTCCATCCTGCTTAGTTCTGTGAGGTCAGACCTCACCCGAGAGGGTGTCTAGTTTCAGAGGCTGGACTAGAAGGGGAACATTGACAAATTGAAAATTGTTCAGGCAGTTGAGGAAGGAAGACTTGATTTAAAACAAAAACAAAAACATATTGGGAGAACTGCAGATGGGATGAGAATCCAGCGGAAGAACACAGGGTAGCCTGGTCCTTGTTTCCCAGTCTGTGTGGCGCTGTGAGTTGCTTTTCCTGGGCGTGAGAGGAAGCTGATTTCAGCTCAACATAGGAACTTTTGGATAAAGCTGCATGAAGAAAGACCAGGCTGCAGGGCGCTATAGGGAGCATTTGGTCACAAGAGTCGTGAAAGAAGATGTAGGGGCAACCACTAGGTGGAGCTGTGGCAGTGGGACTCTGGGGCCCCTTCTACCCTCTGGGGGCTGATCCTGCAGTGGAGTCTTCTTCCTTCTCTTTCTCTCATTAGTTTCATCTTCTCACTTTTTGTTCCTTTTCCTCTTTCTCCTCTCTCCCCGAGCTCCCTTTCTCAGTTGCCTTTTGCTGATTTACCTGTTTCAGCTCCCTCCTGGGGCAATGATCTCTACATCTTTCTGAAAAGACAAGACCAAGCCTCTTCGCTTTCTCCCGGCTGCTTGCATCCCAGGAGCAAAGCGTAAGACCTCCTTTTCCCATCTTTCTTTGCTTTCTCTCTTCCCTTCCAATATTTTCAGCTCCACGTTTGTGACTGAAGAAGGGCAAATAAACAAATTGAAACTGAAACTGAGCGTTGGCCATAAAGTGAGGACATCTGGGAGGCTTGCTAGGAAATTAACATGCTTGTCGGGTTTCAGGTTACATATTTTGTGTTGCCTGGTAACTAGCCCTACAGTTTCCTTTCATGCTTTATTCTCCCCCATCCCTTGTTTATAGTATAATTACCACTGTGACATCATAATCCCCCATTGAACAGCTGTCAGGGGGGCCCAACTGCTGAGTAAACAGGGCTTTACAATCTCTCCTCCCACAGGCCGGTTTACTAAATAGATCAATATTTGGTTTGTAGGTACAGGGATTAGGAGGTGGAAGTGTCTTTTGAAAAAGTCCTCTCTCTTCCCAGGGCCTCCAGTGCACCTGAGAATGCTGGAAAGAAAAGCCAGGTTCACGGACAAAAAAAAAAGAATCACCCAAACTGCTTTCACCTGTCTGTGATCTCCCAAGGAGCAGCTTGTCTTTAAGAAGTGAGGCCTATTTGAGAATTAGTAATGTTTTAGGTTCTTAATTTTAATTCTTAGAGAATTCCACTCTCTTCTCTCCCTGCCTCTGTTTTAGCTCCCCTTTCTCTTTCCCCAATCCTGTTTGATTTAATCTTTCTAAATGGATATTATAGCCCCAGGGACTGAAAGAATGACACATGGATAAACAGGAACTAAGCTCCTGAAGATCTCCCTCTCCCCACCACCAACCTCCCCACCTCAGTCCAGGATTAGAAGCTGCACAAAGAAAGCAACCTCTGAGAATTCTTTGTCAAACCAGAGATTCCTCTGTGATAGTTCGGGAAAGGACGATTTAGATCTTGCCTCTCCTGGGTCCTGAGAGTGTGACTGACACGTAGGAATAGGAATAGAGATCTTGGAGCCTGAGCACTGGGAGCCATGAGTTAAACTCTGGTGCTTCCTGTAATTTGTTATGTGACCTTGGACAAGTCCCTGGTGGCTGCAGCTTTGGGATTGGGTGACAAGGACCTCCAAGGCCTCTCTCAGGGAGACAGAGTGGAGCATCAGACTGAGACAGGCTCAAAAGCTGGTCCTGACTGCAAAACCCCCTAAAGGACAGGTAACTCCTTGGAGTTGCATTTGCTTAACTGGAAAAAAAAAATTGGGGGGGGGAACCCATCCTTGTGAAGATTAAATGGGATAGTGTATGGGAATGGAGTAGCTGTGGGCATGAGACTTGGTGGTTGTCATTTTTAAAGCTACTATGCTTAATTCCTGTGAAAGCTAAAACTATGGTAAAGAAAAAGCTTGGAGGTAAAAATTAAAAGGAAAGAAAAGGAGAGGAACAGCAACAGCCAACACTTGTATGACGTGTGCCCAGCATACTGAGTGCCTTTCACATTTATGATCGCAGGTAGCCTTACAACAGCCCAGAGAAGGGAAAGGCACCACGTGTATTGACCTCCTTGAGTGGACCAGTCATTATCCCGGCTTTCTGTAAACATCATCTTCCTCAGTCCTCACAGAAATGGCAGGCTCTTATTTTCCCTATTTCCCAGATAAGTGGGCTTCAAAGAACTGAAATGACTTTTCCAAGGTCAACCAGCTGGTGAGCTTTGAACCCACCCAGGTCTAGCAGATTCTAAACCTCTTGTGCTTCCCGCCCCCCGCCCCCCAACGGCACAGAAGTGGCCAGATCACAGTGGAAAGGGAGGCAGCCAAACAATGAGGTGCTAAAAGTTAATGACCTGGGTGAAGGAAAAGAATATTTACACAACATCCAGTGCTTCCTTCACAGTCGTCAAGCAACACCACAGTGCTTTGCTGAGTCAATCGTTTCGTGGGGTAATTATGGTCTGCCTCTAAAAAAATAGAACACCACACTGGCTGCTGTCTCTTGGACTTGGTGTTACTTCCTTTCGACAGGTGATTACAGAAGGACTCTGTGCCTAGAAGTGTCCCCTGAAGGCTGTATGCACCCAGACTGGAGGGGAAAGTAGGCCATGACAATGTGGAGGGAGAGGTCAACCTCAGACAATCCACAGAAACCCAGTTCCTGATTGTTCTATGCAGGGTGTAGCACAGGCTTCCTGTCACTCCTCTGCTCTCTCCTGCTAGTGGCTTTCTCTTAAAAGACTGTAGAGTTTCAGTTCAGTTTCGTAGAGATCTGTGTGTAGATCTGTACAGTGATAACATTCCTCCCTGCTAAGTTTGTCCAAGATAACCAACCTGTTTCCAAGATCTAATTTTGTACGTGGGAATCTTGTCTTGTCCTGATTTCCAGACCCATAGGCAGGCTTGGCACGCGGTGGCCAGAGGAGGTCCCGGGTTTGTCCTGGTGCCTGGAGCAAGGCTTCCTCCTCTCCACTGTTAGGCAGCAGCACCTGTCTCGCTACAGGAGGCACTGTTTTTGCGGGCAGAGCTCAGTCTCCCTGAAGGGGAAGGGGCCTAAGACTTGAGGCCCCTTGAATATATCAAAACTTGTGTTTATTTGCCAATTAATAGGGGCACCTGGATGGTTCGGTCAGTTAAGCATCTGCCTTCTGTTCAGGTCATGATCCAGGGCGGGGTCCTGGGATGGAATGCCACATAGGGCTCCCTACTCAGCGGGGAGTCTGCTTCTCCCTCTCCCTCTGCCCCTCCCCCAGCTTGTGCTCTCTCTTTCTCTCTCTCTCTCTCTCACTCTTTCTCTCAAATAAACAAAATCTTTAAAAAAAAACTTGTTTGCCAATAAATAAAATGCTATTTTCAAGAACTTCTTTTATCAACCTTTCTGAATTATATCCTGGGGGGAAAAATGCTGTAGCCCTCTGGGGACCCCCTAAACCAGTAGTTCGCCAACTACAGCATATGTCAGACCACCTGGAGGGTCTGTTCGCGCACGGATGATTGGGCTGCACACCCAGAGTTTCTGATTTAGAAGTTCTGGAGGAGGACCTGAAGATCTGTATCTCTAACCAGTTCCCAGGTTATGCTGACGCTGCTGATTGGGGGACTGACCACACTTAGGGAACCCCTGGTCTAAGCCATCCACTCCAGCTGCTTGAGTCCAGGGAGCTGCTGGTAGCTGATTTTTTTTAAAAACCATTTTTCACATTCTTTCAGTTGGCCATTGTTCTGATCTTTCTTTCTATCAAAGAATTTGGGGAGCGGCTTTCTCTTCTTAAGCAAGAATGCAAGTCAGGTTGCCCTTGCTGGCATCGTTTTCCATATCATTTGCAGCCTACATCATTTCTGCTTTAGGTAAGTCCCCAGTCTGCTTTCCCTCACATAGCCCCCATCTGTGGGCATGCCGTTAGTTCTCTGGGCTAGAAGACCTCCCTTGCCCTGGTGAGTATGCTGAATTGTGTGTCAAAACGGAACTCATGACATGGCCCCTGTAAGGTCCTCCCTGAACAGAGAAAGTTTTCCTTATCTTTGTTTAATCTTCCAGGTGCTAGTACCAACTTCCACCCTGGCCCTTGTCACGCTCTAATGCAAGGATCTCTTTGCAGGCTTCCCCTGCCCACTAGACAAGGAGGTACTAAAGGCAGAGACTAGGAATGACTTCGCTCAAGGTTCTCTGAAGAACCAAGTATTTTTGTAGGACTTACCGTGTGGCTGGTCACACTGGTCAACAACCACACGCATTGCTCCTGCTCTCATGAAGATTGAAGCCTAGTGAGTGAGACAAACTGATCACTCAGAAATGTCACAACATACTCGTGGTAAACATCATGAAGGAGAATACTTGACTCAGGGAAAGGAACACAATTTTGGACTTTGTCATAAGGGAGGGTTTGACCAAGTGCTAGAGATCAAGGATGGTTTCACTGGAAAAGGCCAGTTGACTGAAGAAGAGAAGGATGAGATATTCACCGGGCAAGGAGGTGAAGGCAGAACGCCTGAGGCAGAGGGAGCTTTGGGAGGCAGCCAGCACCGGGGTCTCCCTGAGCCACATCTGCCCCAGGGCTCTGGCTTCTCATCTTCACCTCAGCCTTTCTCTCTTCACGACCCTCTTGAGGCAGCAAGCGGGCTCCAGAGAAATATAAGTCATTCGTGTGTGTGTGTATACACACAGGCGCGTACACATAGACACTAGCATGCATTTGCATGAACACACATCACACGCACAGAGACACACACATGCACTGTTCTTTTGCCCAGAGCAGAGTGGGACACTCTGCCCTGGGCTGTCCCTAGACATTGATACTGAAGGGCCCCTTTCTCTAGGAGGCTCAGAACAAGGTTCAAATGCATTATCTCACTGACTGTCCAGTCTTCTGACAAATGGCGTCACCCTATCACAGCACTGTGGGAGAAATGTGGAGAGCCCAGACAGCCAACAGATGGGAGCTGAGAGTCACAGTGCCCAGAGCCATGGGTACACTCACCCGCACCGAGTCTCAGCTAAACTTTTTGTTATTTACGAAAGACCAGAGGAAGGGTTGGGGTGCTCTGCCACTTGGCTCCAAGCCTTTCTGTTTGCAGCTGCAAAGGCTCGTGTTACATCACTTTTTCCTTTATTGAAAAACGTATTTTTAAGTGGTGGGGGGAACCCTTTTGTTTTACATAATACATAGTTGATACCAATTAACTTGGCCTTTACGCATTGCTCCCAACAAGAGCCTGTGGCTATCCAGGGGGGAAGCTGTTCATGCTTGTCCAGCTAAAGCGTGATCTCCGAAACTTTCTATTGTGTGCCTGCCTCTCTGTTTTTTGGCAGTGTATTCCATGAAAACAAATTGATTCAAGAAGTAAAAGTAGTTAAAGGCTGTGCACGTCATGGTCTTTCAGAAACAACAAAAAATCGGTTTAAGTACTAGAAGTTTCAGTAAAATCAGGACGGCCAAAACAGGCCTGCTATGTGAATTATAAGAGTTACCATTTCTTAAACACTTCTTAGGTGTTAATGTGTCATGTGTTTGACTTATCTCGGGCAGTTTCCACAAAAACACCAGTTTTATAGAAGAAACTGAAGTCCAGAGAAGTTAAGTAACTACTCTGGGGGTCATATAGCTAGTACATGGGATTCTGATCCACCATGATTCTGAACCTCATATTTTCCAACGTTATAATCACTTGGGTCCTCTGCACCTGTTTTCTCATCTGTAAAATGGGTCATGTAATATTCATCCCTTTATACGCCTTGTGGGGATTGTGGAACAACCGTTATGAGCAATAAAAATACCTTCAGTTTGTGTAGTACTTTGGTTTCCAAAGCGCTTTCGTAGCCTTCGTCCCATTTGCACAACACAAGAACCTTATGACATAGGTATCATCATGCCCATCTTCCAGATGAGGAAGCTGAGGCTCAGAGAAGTAAGGTGGTTTGCTCAAGGTCACAGCTTGAAGAATGCTGGCACCAGAAAATGGATACAAAGCCTAGTGCTTGGTCTACCTGACATTAGCTGCCTCTTTAATTAGCAAGATAATTGTAATAGACTCAAGGCTCCCCATGAAAAGGAAGGACTCATGGTATAATATTATGTAGGGGCTATTATCATGGTTGCCATAATTGTTATTAGTTGCTAAAGGACAATCATCATGTGTTTGGTCCACTTTACCCTCAGCAGATCACCTTCTCTCTCCTGTTAGTCAAACCTTTCCCTCCTTTATTGCTTGGTCCTTGGGACCACAGTACTCATTTCCAGAATTTCTCATGTGCTCCCACGGCTCTCAGAAATTAGAGTCTGAACACAGTCAGGTGCTTGGTGGCTATGCAGGAGCTCTTTTCTCCTTTGAGTGAATTGGAGGAAGTTAAAGTTTTCAGCAATTTAACATCTTTGATACATGAGTGGCAGCTCTATTCATTAAATTGGCCTCTTATGTAAATTGGCATGAGAACAAGCCCTTGGGAAAGCTGGATTATAATTAGGAATGTTCTCAGCCCTTGGAGTTGGCCAAATGGATAGGTGAAGGCCATTGAGGAAAGTACAATGTAGTCACTCAGGAAAGAGGAATAAACTGCTTACTGAATAAGAAAAAAGTGCTCAGGGCACGTGGGTGGCTCAGTCCCTTAAGCACCTGACTCTTGGTTTCAGCTCAAGTCATGATCTCAGGGTCATGAGATCAAGCCTTGTGTAGGGCTCTGTTTTCAGCGGGGAGTCTGCTTGAGATTCTCTCTCTCCTTCTCTCTCTGCCTCTCCCCCTGTTCTCTCTCTTTCTCTAATGTATATATATATATTTTTTTTCAAGAAGTGCTCAGAGTCACAATAGGCCACAAGTTATGCATTAGACAGTGTGGAGAAAGTTTCTCCATTGTTGGAAAATCTAATTCTCATATAGTTAATCTTAGCCTATAGCAGTTATTTTTGAGGATCCTTTGACTTAAAAAGTATGGAACTTAAAGAAGATCTAGGGCTAAGATGGCAAAAATAATCACTGGCTCTAAAATAAAGAGAATGTGAGAAAGAACTAAAGAAACCTGGTATAGTGTAAATAAAGATTGGCTTAGAAGGAGGCCATATGCTTGATTATACTCTGAAGGAATAATTCATGAGAGGCCAGGGAGCTACTGGCAGCAGGGCAACCAGAGCGGTATCTGTCGCTACCCCCAGCTTCCTGCCAGCCCAGAACACAGGAACTTCTTCCCACTTAACAGCATTGCTCTGCTTCCTGGCTCTTGATTGGTCTCTGATTGGTGAGATAGTAAAAGTCTACTTTGGTGGACAACTCTTTTGGATGGGATAAACAATGCCATTCACGAGTGGCCTTTGTCTCTTGGCTTTTCTATACTCAATGAGGCAAATAGTGATGCTCCTTGTAGCTGGAAGCTGTCAGACCTGACTTGCCTCATGGGCAGATCTCAAGATCTAGAACCTAGGAAAGAAGAATAGAAGCTCATGTGAACCTCTCCTGTCACATTCTCCAGTATCACTTTTCCATCAATAACACTACTATTTAGACTTTTGTTTGACCCCAGTGTTTCTTTCTTAATTGGTTCAAAACTTAAATGGGAGAGGTGTGATTATGGGTTCCCTAAGTAATCCCCCCAAAATTCTAGAAGCAGAATTGTTGTTTAGTTTTAGAGAAATCTTTCCTCTCATGATTATGAGATACAGGTACACATAGATCATGCAGGAGAAGAAGAATCTTCTTTTGAGACCAAAACATTGAAGAATTAGAACAAATGAATGTTGAAAGAATTTTTAAATGCTACACTGAGGATAGACCTTCCCAAGGCCCCTTAAGATTCTGTTACTTGACAGATAATTAAACTCAAAGAAAGGGATTCTGCAGAAATTTGTGTATGTGCCTTGCCTCCAGGAAGGCTGGGAGGAACAGGCTTTCCTCATGCGATCATAGACGTATCTCAAATGTCTATGTACTTCCAGGTTAAAGGGACCCTCAATGCTAAAGCAATATGGAGGAACTCTCACTGGCCCAAGAATTGCATCTGTTGTCACCAATGTGCAAGTGACAAAAATCACCCGTAGAGAAAGCCATCATAGAGACAGATGGGCAATCTGTCTGTGAGCTTCTCTGTTCCCATTCTCTCTCTCCTCCCCAGAGCTGCAATCTAACCAGATTGGTTACCACACTCTGAGAATACGTAGCCATTTTGCATCACACAGAAGAAAAGAAGCTGGCATGCCAGGTACTTACCTATGTTACATTACTTAATCCTAGGAGCAGGTGGATCTATCCCTGACTTACAAAAGGGAACACTACAGCTTAGGATATGTAAATTGCTCAAGACTAAAGAATTTGTAAGTGGTGAAGGTGGGTTCGAATCTAAATCTAACTGCTTCTAAATTCCATTTTCAAACACTCTACCTCTGAAAGACCAAAAAGAGTCAGAGACTTGTCTTCTCTCTGCTTCTGCTTATTTTCTCTTTATGTGAAAGGTCATTCATTCATTTATTCATTCACTCAGTAAGTGTTCATAGAACACTTAGATGTGCCTGGGAATTGGCTCAGCTCTGGGAAAAGAGATGAACAAGAGCTTGCTGCTATCTTCCAGAAGCATAAAATCTAGGGATAGACAAGTATGGACAAGAAGAAATAAGTGTGTTAAATTTTGTGGGTGAAAACCAGACAACACTCTTTGAAATCCTAGGCAGCGAAGCAATAAACTCCATGAGCCAGTGGGAAAACGGGTGGAAGGACATGCAGGGGGTGGTAAAAAGCAAATCCTTGAGAGGGCATTTGTGAGATTAGATCCATGAAAATGTTCACTGTGGTATCTGACAAATAGAAAACATTTCACTTGCTAGCTTTTAAAAAGTAATCCAGCAGATATTTATTAAGAGGACTCTGGAGGCCAGGCACCCTTTCAGGCATTGAGGATTGAGCGAGAACTGGTCCTTGGTCTCATGAAGCTCATGTCCTAGGTGAATAGTCAGATGCAAAGTAACAGAAAGCTCGGTAACCTAATGTCAGCTAGCAAGTAATGTGGTAATAAAGAAGAAGGCCAGACACAGAGATGGAGGGAGGACAACTGCGGTAAGTAGTGTGACCAGGGAAGACCTTTGGAGCCATGTGGATCTCCCGGAGAATGGCGCAGGCTGAGGAAGGAGCAAGGCTCTGAAGTCAGGGCATGCCGCTTAATGTTGTAGGAATAGCAGGAAGGCCAGTGTGGCTGCGCAGAGCAAGAGAAGGTAACACGGATGGTGGATGAGCCTGCCTGGGATCCAGCAGTGCTTTGTAGGCTGTGGGAAGGCTTGGGAAGCCACTGGATTAATTCATTTAATTACCACTTCTTATAGGAACCTATTACTGGGTGTCTTATTCAGAATAACAGGACTCCATAGACTGGGAAGCTTATAAACAACAGAAATGTGCCTCTGCAGTTCTGGAGGCTGGAAGGCTGAGATCCGGGTGCCGGCTGGTGAGGTTCTGGTGAGAGCTCTCTTTCTGACTGCACACAGGTTAGCTTTTTATTGTGTCCTCACATGACAGAGGGGGATGAGACAGCTCTGGGGTCTCTTTTATAAGAGCATGCATCCCATTCATGAGGGTTCTGCCCTCATGATCTAATCACTCCCAAAGGCCTCACCTCCTAATTTTGTCATGATAGGGGTTGGGATTTCAACATAGGCATTTTGGGGGAACCCAAATACTCCGTCCATAACTCTGGGTACATGGTTGTTCAACAGACATCTAAAATACAATTAGTTTTACAAATCTAACGTAAAGTACATTTTAAGCATGTATTTTATTGGGCTGGCCCACCCCATTCTTAATTGCATCAAAACCGATACTCCTCATCTCTGGTTGATATTGGTTTTAGAACCACTCATAGGAAGGATGTCAATCATCAGAAGCATAGGAAAATTATCTTTCAAAAGAAAATTTAGGGTTGGGAAAATATGCCACAAAAATTTCAAACAAGCCAGTGGGAAAGCTACCACATAGGTCAAGACCAGAAACCATTTTAATCCGGTCCTTTTCCAGGTCCACTTAGTAAAACCTATGGCATTTTCACAGATATCCTGGCCTTGAGGTTGGTTGAGGAAGCCCAGGACTGAAGGAAAAGCCAGGAACCAAAGGCCTCGGAGTCTCTTGTTCGGGTTCTCGAAGGCCTCAGTTCTAGTTGTGCCCACCTTCTCTTGTTCCGGAGCGTTCATGAGGCATTCACAGCTGGGCTTACCCGTGTGAACACAGACCATGGAGGTGGCTCTGGGGCCACTTACAGAGTTGCGGAGGCCTGATTTATGGCTCCCACAAAGGGGGTGGGCATCGGAGCCTGCCATCCACCATGAGAATTATGCATTGTTCCCCAGTCCTGGCTCTGCTCCCTGGCAGTCCTGGAGCCCTGGACATCAGGAAGATCCCCGATTCCCTGCTCTTACGGAGGAGACTGAGCCAAGAGGGAAGAGTGGGAGAGGCTGAGTCAGTCATTTGAGACCTATTAAAGCAAACATTCATAGAGTGGGAATCGGGGGTAATGGAGGGAAATCCCTATCGTCTCCCCACTGTCCTTACTCCCCTAAGGAGCTCCCACGTAATTCTCATTTCCTCCAAACTCATACTT
This sequence comes from Ailuropoda melanoleuca, assembly GCF_002007445.2. Taxonomy (NCBI): domain Eukaryota; kingdom Metazoa; phylum Chordata; class Mammalia; order Carnivora; family Ursidae; genus Ailuropoda; species Ailuropoda melanoleuca. The sequence continues at coordinate 36,542,841 of NC_048224.1, read as the reverse complement.
GCGCTGACAACTGCCATTCTCCCACCTAGGATTGCATGAATGTCTCTTTCTGATTCTGGAAGATGGCGAGTTGGGGGTCTAGAAGTTTTCCATCAGCCAGGCTCTTCTCCTGTTGCTATTACTGGGGCTCTGGAGAGAGGAAGCCAGAGCTCAGCAAGTGAGAGCGAGGTGTTTTGGGCCTGAGGGTGAGTCCAGTCCTTCATTGGTCTGAATTACTCACCATGAACCTGCCCAGGTCCCTGATGTGTCTCAGGTGTGTCAGCCCTTTCCTCCAACTGGGGACACATCTCATCTTCACCCAACAACGTGACTCCTGCTGACTTCAGAATGCCTGTATTCACCTCCAGTCTTCTCCCATTCTCCCAATGCTGGGTATTGCTCCCACATTTCATTAATACTCACATTAAGCTCTGCCACGTCCTTCACAACACAACAATTGAGAAAATTGAGGCCAGAAACAGGAAATGGCTTATTTTAAGTCCCAGACCTACTCCTCTCCTCTCTTCATTTTTGGAGAAGCTATTGTATGGAGGAAGGCTACAGACTCAAATCCGTCTATAGTCGCTTTCCCATCAACAATTTGAGGGATTTGTAACACAGGGTCTTCTTCTTATTTGCTCATGGATAAAACACCCAAACCAGGTGGTTTCCCTTGCCCCAGCATTACTCTCCTCAAGGGACCCCTTATTCCCTCATCCTCCCTTCCCAGGAGAGGAAACACTCGAGCAACCGCTGTGGAAATGAGCATTTGGAGATTTAAAAACAGGTGTTGAAATATGCCCACTACAAAGGAAGCTTTGGAAATTGATCTTGCTAGGTTAACTTAATTCTGGATTTTCATTAAACTTTTTAGGATAATTCTGGTCATGTAATCTTGGTAAAGATTTTAAATGGCTTCTGACTCATTTTCTTAAAATTAGACAAATACAGGGTACCTGGGTGGCTCAGTTGGTTAAGCATCTGCCTTGGGCTCAGGTCATGATCCCAGGATCAAGCCCAGCATTGGGCTCTCTGCTCAGCGGGGAGTCTGCTTTTCCCTCTGCTCCCCGTCCTGCCAGCTCATGCTCTCTCTCTCACTTACTCTATCTCAAATAAATAAATAAATAAATCTTTAAAAAATTAGACAAATACACATGACATGTACACAGATGCACATACCCCTCAGGCACCCACACATCTCTCATTCCACATGTTAGATTCAATTTTATTTTTCAGTGCATGACCTTGTAATTGAGAAGTAAATTTTTTTTGGAAGAGACAGTTAACAGTTATAGATGGCAGTGAGCAGGAAGCTCAAAGAACATTCCCTGGTATTAATCAGAGACCATTTGCATGATCACATGGAAATCTTGCTGAAGTTTCAAAATAAGAAAGTGAGAATGCTTATAAAAGTGCCAAGAACACTTCTCTGCTTGAAGCCGTCACTATCAAAGAACTGGTTTGTCCCCTCAAGGGTGGCTGCCCTCTCCCCTGCCTCTACAACTCAAAGTGTACAAACTTATTTAACTCCCTTACTATACAAATAGGGCAGTCAAGTACTCAAGAAGAAAAAGACCTGACCAAGGTTGCACAGGGAACTGGATATGGAGTTGGACCAGGGCCCCGTGGGCTCCTGGATCTCAGTCTAGATTGTTCCATTGGGGGCTGCTCCGATCAAACCTGAGTTTAGAGGTAGTTTTTCAAAAAGATGCTTCCTAAGCCCAATTAATCTAAATAGGGGAAGGCTAGGCAGTGGGACAAGTAGACACAGGCAAAACTAGGCATGCCTAGAGGCAAGAAGACTGCAATCTATTGTATAGGAGCCATGGCTGAAGGAATAGGGGTCATTCAGAAGAGCAGGTCTGCCCCTCAAAGGCAGAGCCCGTGCTGCTTTTATTTCAGTAAATATGGTATTCAGATGAGGGCCAAAATAAAGGAACTAGCATTTGATGAGTCCCTATTATGCAACTGTTACACCTATTTTATAAATGAGAAAACCGAAGCTCAGAAAAAATTGTGCCTTGCAGAAAGTCACTTAGCTAGGAACCAGTGGGGCTATAGCTCAAACACAGGTCTTGACTGCTCCAAAGCTTACATGCTTTCCCTCTGGCTCCCATGTGTTTGCTGAACCAGGGCAGTGGATGGAAACAACGAAGGTAGATTTCAGTTAGGTTAACTCAAAGGTGTTAAGAACCATCCCAGAGGTCTGAAAGTCAAGCTGGCTGCATTGAATGAGGGCAAGTGCCCTGTTCCTGAAAATGTGAAAGAAGGCTGGGTACACCTGTGGCAGGGATGTTACAAAGGATCTAATCAAAGGAGAAGATACACAACCAGTTGGTTAGGGAGCAAGTTTTGTGTCTGCAATCTATAGGGGTTCCTTTTGGACTCAGCATATGCCAGCTTCCTGTATGGATGGATTATTTGTTGTTGTGTGTGTGGGGTGTGTGTGTGGGGGGGAGTGTATGTAGGTGTGTGGGGGTGTGTGTGGGGGTGTGGGTGGGGGTGTGTGGGATGTGTGTGTGGGGTGTATGTATGGGGTGTATGGGGATGTGAGTGGGAGTGTGTGGAGGTGTGTGTGAGTGTGGGTGGAGTGTATGTGAGTGCGGGTGAGTGTGTGTGGGTGTGGTGTGGGGTGTGTGTGGGGGGGAGTATGTGTGATATGTGCAGTGGAACTTTCTCTGGCTTCCTGGCAGGTTTCCATGCCTGTGCCCTTGTTCCTCTATAGATCATTCCTGACACAGTGGCCCCGGGGAAAATGGTATTTCCCAGTGCTCTTACCCCCCTCGCCTTGCTCTGTTATTTTCCATAGCAGTTATCACTGTCTAGCCAAACTATCTAATTTACTCATTATGCTTATTTTTTGTCCATCTCCCCATCCCTCTCCCAAAACAGAACTTAAGCACCACTAGGAAAGGGATTTTTATTTGTTTTGTTTACTGAAGTAACCAAATACTCAGAACTCTTGCTTGACACAGAATACACTTTCCATAAATGTTTGTTGGGTAAATGAATGGACGGGTGCTCCTGTAATTTTTCATAAGTACATCTGCAGAAAGGGTCTCCTATGTTTTGAATGCTTGACTGATGCCATCTTGCACTGACATCTACTAAAGGTGTCTAAGATGGAGAAACGTATTTACAGGTGGGAATTTCGGACCCTGGACTATGGCAGTCCAATAAATTTCAAAAAAGGAATAAAATGGATTTTTGAGGTTCAATTCTGAGAATTTTAGCTATTTCACGTAAAGATGGGGCAGTGTTCTGAGGTATAAAGGATGCTGGACTGGGAATGAGAATACTTGAATCTAAGCCTACAATTCCCTTTTCACATTTGTACGTCATCCATCCATCCATCCATCCATTCACCCACCCACCTACTCACCTACCCAACCACCCATCCCTCCATCTCCTCATCCATCCGTTGTCTCATCCATCCCTCCAACCATCCATCCTTCCATACCACCATCCCTCCATCCAACAAATATTTTTGTAAGAAATTGCTATGCCTTAGGCATTATTTTAAGAGGTAGGAACACAGCAGTGAACATGACAGTAAGGGTCCAGCTTTCATGGAACTTATAATCTAACAACAGAGATAGAAAAGGAGCCTGGAAACATTAAAATTATATACTTTGAACTCATGATAAGTACTCTGAAGAAAATAAAGCAGGGAAAGGAAATAGACATTGTTGAGTTGCACGATTTCAAAATCCCCTTCTTGCTCTGGCATTTGTGGACCCAATACAGTTAATTCCTCTGTCAGAAAAAGCACCCCACAATTAAGCCATCCAAATAACACCAAATAGAATTCAGGAAATATTATGCCTCAAAGCCCTTCAAGTACATTTTAAAAAGTGCTATCTCTTCACTAGGATATGATAATTATGCTTTGGCATTTTTTATATTAGCTTTGTTGAGTTTAAGCGGTAATCTTATGTAATTGTAGTCATGTAAATTAACTTAACTTTAAAAGCTTCTTGTTTTGACTCAGTAAATACTTATTGAGCACCTCCTACGTGGTAGGCACTATGCTAGGTGCCCTTTCTTAGGAGACTGAACATCTCCTGGGCCATGTAAACAAATAGTGACAAGACAGCAAGCCAAAAGTTTTGGGTTTTTTTTTTCTTGTTTTGTTTTTGTTTTTAAGATGATGTTTGCATAAAGTCCTGAGGGAGCACCATGGAGAAAGTGACTAACCATCAGCGGGTGGTAGGGGAAGGTCAGGGAAAATTGCAAAGAGAATTTGACTTTTAAGCTTTGTCTTAAGAATGTCTTAGGTGGGTAGCATGTACCCACCATTCATCTGTATTTGAATTAAGTTAGGATGATTCAATGGGAACATTAATCACTCCATTAAGATTCTTGATATGGGAATAGACTGTCCTGGTTTGCAAAGAATACTGTGGTCATTTCGGCAGCAACAAGCCACAGAACGAGAAAGAAACTTCAGCAGTTCTGCAAACATATGAAAAATGGGTGCAACTTCAGTGTCCTCATAAACATTTTTTTAAATTTTTTAAAAAAGATTTTATTTATTTATTTGACAGAGAGAGAGACAGACAGCGAGAGAGGGAACACAAGCAGGGGGAGTGGGAGAGGAAGAAGCAGGCTCCCAGCGGAGGAGCCTGATGTGGGGCTCAATCCCAGGACTCCGGGATCACGACCTGAGCCGAAGGCAGACGCTTAACAACTGAGCCACCCAGGCACCCCATCATAAACATTTTTAAAAAGAAAGAAAAAATGAAACAGAATCAACTTTTAGGAAAAACTGGCAAAGTTCATGAACATTTAACAAATGCCCTGAATGCATTTCACCTCAGGGGAAATTAAGAGCCCTTTGCAAGAGGGGGCCTGCTGGAGTCCTAGCTCCATCTGCTATGGTGACTCCTCCACTTGTTCTTCCAATAAAAGTGACAGAGAACATAGAGTAGCCCAGCTGATCTGTCACCACTAGAGAGAGGAATGTGGCCAACAAGACCTGAATGGACACACGTTCCATCCAGTTAAACACCATAGCTCAGAGTAAATAAGATTCTGCCCCTAGTTTGCACTACAGTAGAGATGAGGGTCACTTAGTTCTCACAGTGCCCTGTGAAGTAAGATCATCTTCTCCTCCATTTATTTACAGGGAACTGAGAAAAAGGCAAGTGAGTTAACTTGTCCCATTTATAGAATTAGAAGGTTATAGAACTGAGGTTCTAAATCAGGTCTTCTGAGGATCGAAAGATGAGTTGGGAATTTTGGAAATTATTTCAAAAATGAGGAATTGTAGACATCTTTTTGCAGCAAGATGGCGGAATAGCTAGAGAAGCACTCCTTGTAGAGGTAACCTAGAGACTTAGAGCAAGTCATTTTGGAAAAGCATGACTGAGCTTGTGGTAAAGTAAGAAAAACACTTAGAGGAGAGAAATACAAGAAAGTGTGATGCCAGAGATGTCAATGAGTGCAGATCTTAGGTCCTTCATTTTGACAAGTCAGGAAAGCAGACCAGAGGAGATAAAGTCCAGGACTTGAGCATTGTGAGAAGTGATGATAAAAATTATTGCAAAGAAATAGAAATCCACCAAGATGTGCTAAATGTGTGATATAAGTAAAACCTCCTCCACAGAGGACAGAACAGTATACTTGACTTTTTTGGCCTTGACTCTAGGTGGAGTGGCTGGGCAGGAAGTTGGAGGGATGAGAGTGTATGTTTCCTTTGAGAATATCTATGCACAAACCTGCCTCTACCCATGTGTCTAGAATTCACTCTACCTCTGTGGCCCAAAAGCCCCAAAGTATAAATTTAATTTCATGTGGCCTCTGGTTAGTAGTGTATGTATGTTTAATTGGAGTTCTGGAATGAGATAATAGAGACAGAGCCAGATTTGAAGAGATAATACCTGAGAACTTTCCAACATTGACTGGTGGAAAAAAACCAAATGCTTAGTATCAGATTCAATAATTTCAAGCAAGATCTAGAAAAAGATACCTGCACCTGAAATTTCAGAGCACCAAAGATGAAGAAAATATCTTGAAAGCAGTTACAAAGAAAAGACAATCATCCAAGAATTGACAGATTGATAGCTGACTTCTCAGCAACTTCCTCCTGCTATTGTTCTATATCAATTACTTCTGTAAGTGTGGTGACTTCTTTCCTCGTTTGCTGTTCTCTTGGTATGGGGATCCTAAAGTGACCAGGTGGTAGCCAGAGCTTAAAGTTCAATGGGATTTCCATTGTGACCCCAAGCGGAACCATTTACCCTAGGGGAAGCAGGATCTCTAGACCTGTAGAGCCTTAGACTTCAGGGATGGGCAGTATAAATCCTCCAAGTGCATCATAGAGGATCATGGTAATTGAGTCCACTTTAGATTCCATCCCTTGGCTCCTAGATCCATGTCTTCTAGCTATTGAAGATATATCACCATATAAAGATCATTGATTTAGGGTACAACCACCTCTGGGAGGACACTGCGTCATCTTAGCAGGATATCTTCTTCAAGATGGCACCTCAGCAGAATCTTCAAGAGTCTATTCTACCATTCTGTCAGGCTGGTGAATTTTGAGTGGCATGGATTATGAAAAGATCAGTGGATTCTCATGATTATATGCCCACTGTTGCACCTCCATTCCTGGAAAATGGGACCTTTGATTTGAGATAGTCTTGTGGGGTATCCCATGTTGGTGAACCAAATATTCTGTGATTTCTTAGATAATTGTGCTGGCCAAGGCTCTGCAGGCAGGAAAGGCAAACCCATTTCTAGAAAATAGATGGACCTCAGTCAATATAAATCACTACTTTTTCCATGGTAAAAAGGGTGGAATTGTAATCACATACAAAGCAATGTAGTCAGCTTATCTCCAAGTGACTGATTGGTTTTCTTGAAGGGCAGTACCACATTAGGGGCTCATTATTGGCTTCTGTTTCTAGATATTGGCAATGGTGATAGCAAGATCATCCCTGATGAGGCCATGCTGTTGGGCTCAGTCAGAGCCACCTTCCCTTCCTCTATGGCACTCCTTCCCTTTTCAGCCCTTACTTTGTGTAGGAAATCTGCTAGGGCTAAGAATTTAACATTCCATTGAGTAATCCATCTTTGGATCTCATTTTGGAGTGTGCCTTTTAGGACCACTTCTGGGGTCAACTGTCTTAGATTGTTTCTTAAAAATAGACTCTGATATAAGAGTTGATTAGGGAATGCTCTCAGGAGTTATACTTGTAATCACACAGGGAGGCAGTAAGGATTGGGAAGAGGGAGGAGCTTCCCCTCAGTGTGGTTTACAGTGATGCTTCAGCTGGTCCTAGGGAAGCTCTGGAGCTAGGATGGCTCTTCAGAGTTATTCCAAACTGAGGCAAGGGGCTGGGCATCTGTAGCCTTGCATTACACTAGACTAATGGAAGAGGATGTAGCCATACCAGAGGTGGTTCCTTGAAGCTGAGGGCAGTCCCCAGTGAGGGGTATAGCTGACATCCCCATCTTCTAGGGAATGGTGCTTTGGCTCTGAAGAGCAGATCTGGGCAGAGCACTATGGCACCCACGGCAATTCCCTGTGCCTATCCATCCCAACTGATGGGGCGAAGAGGCGACAATCGCTCCACAAATTTCATTTTTAAGAAATCATAGATCAATTTATTTGTTCATTTCAGTTATGATTCCCAGGATGTGTAGCAATTACACAAGTTCAGCTGTCTCTTGGTATGTGTATCTAGTCCTTTAAGGAGCAAACATTTCTGTTGTTCCTCACGGCTCTTTTTGGAATTTAGAATGAATCCCCTTACCAGTCAGATTTGTGTTAATGTGGTACTGAAACGAATTTGTAGCAGGAAATGTTTAATGCTTAGCAAGCCATGGGATCCATGTGACATTTATTTGTAACATTTGGTAGTAGTATATTTAGCACCTCAATTTTGCAAATAGGGAAGTTTTTTTATATGTGTCAGGGTTGGGGGTAACTGTGATGTTTAAGAATATAAGAACTGTTGGGGCGCCTGGGTGGCACAGCGGTTAAGCGTCTGCCTTCAGCTCAGGGCGTGATCCCAGTGTTGTGGGATCGAGTCCCACATCAGGCTCCTCCACTAGGAGCCTGCTTCTTCCTCTCCCACTCCCCCTGCTTGTGTTCCCTCTCTTGCTGGCTGTCTCTATCTCTGTCGAATAAATAAACAAAATCTTTAAAAAAA
>NC_048224.1:36493683-36534655 GCF_002007445.2 Ailuropoda melanoleuca | reverse complement strand
TAGAGATATATATATATATATATATATATATATATATATATACAGGAATAGACAAAGCAGAAAGAGATTTACTCTGAAGCTGCTAAAATTTAAGCTTCAAGGCTACTCACTTGCTCAAGCTTCTTTCACATGGTCATATGATTTTACAATATTTTCAAAGAAAGATTTTCTATTTTTTGTGTGAATTCATTTCTCATTCCAAGTAAACCCTCCCTTTTATAATGTATGTTATATTCATAATTCAGTGTTATTTTTCTTAAAGAGCACCCCTCCAATTGTATAAAAATAACAGTGGAATCTACCCATAGACAAAAATGAGCACAGAGTTGCTCCTTGCCTAGTTGTAAGTATTTGAGAGGCAGACAAGTTGGTACGTATTGTCCTGAGACTGCCTCGGCTGAGTTTTTGAATATTAAAATGTTTCCAGGCTCTGGCTGACTATGCTTATATAATGGCTTGTCCTTTGAATCAAAAGTGTGTTACTAACAACTTACATATGAACAGTATAAATACCTACGTCATTGCAGTTTGAGTCTCTGAATAACTTACAAGTTAGGTATTACAGATGAGGAAACCAAGAATTAGAGCACTTTGATAACTTGGCAGATGGTAGGGGTTGGAGATAGCCAGCTGTAACTCAAAATTAGCCTTGGATTCCTCCCCCACAGGGCTCGCTGCTCTGCTACAGTACCTTCCAGTGGAACATTTACCTAGATCTCTGTGACAGTGCTTTTTTTTACCTCTATTAAAATGTCAAGAAAAAATTTGCCAAACATGTCTCAAGATTTATGTATTTTTTTTCAGGGCTTAGTGCTGGAATCGAATTATAGAGCATCAGCCTGAGCAGGAAAGGCTCAGATGGCACAGAGGAAGTGGGTGTGGGGAGGCATAATGGAGGGAGATTTAGGAGGAGGAGTTTGTAGAATTTGGTGATGACTTAGATATGGGGGGGGTATGAATAAAACTTCAAAGATGGCTGCAAGTTACTAGCTGGGACAACTAGGTAAAGAATAGTGTCATCACTGAAAAAGCAAGCACAGAGGCTGTGGTAGGTAGAATAACGCTTCCCCCTCTCCCCCACGATGTCCATGTGCTAATCCCCCAAATGTGTGACTTTTACCTTACATGGCAAAGGGAACTCTGAAGATGTGATTAAATTAAAGACCTTGAGACAGGGAGATTATCCTGGTTTCTCTAGGTAGGCCCAGTGTAATCACAAATTTCTTTGTAGGAAGGACACAGGAGCATCAGAGTTAGAGAAGGAAATATGATGACACGCGTGGAGGCCAGGGAGAGGGAGAGAGAGATGTAAAGATGATGTACTGCTGTCCTTGAAGTTGGAGGAAGGGGCCATGAGCCAAGGAATGCAAGCAACCTCCAGAAGCTGACAGGGCAAGGAAACATTCTCTCCTAGGCATGTAGTTGGGTAATAGCTTAAGCCAAGGGAGATGAAATATCAACAGAGGAGAAGGAGTAGAGAGTCTTCTCCTTTGGCCCCTGGTGTCCACCAAGAGGAAAGGAAAAACATGGAAAAACGGTATCACCAAAACCCATAATTAAAGCAGTTTCTAGAGAGAACTGGCGGTCAGTAGTGCCAAGCAAAAGCAATTCTGAAATGTGCCTGTGTGCTTGGCAGCCATTGCACGTGGAAGCCCTGCCACCCCCCACCAGTGAGTGCAGCGCCGGATGCATGATGGGAATTTAAAAAATCACTCAGACTGAAGAGTGACTGAGATGTCAGTAAGTAGAGATGATGAGTGTAGATTATTCTTTCATGAATGTTCACTGTGAATCCATGGGGACCATGGTGTCCATAACTCGAAGAAGCTGCAGTTTTCCAGGAAGGACTTGAGACTGAGCTACAGGAAATGACATTCGCAAAGGCGAAGGGCTCCTGGGATCTGTCAGGAGTCTTGGGGAAAAAAGAAAGCTCCTGTTTGGTCACTCTCATTTATTGCAGCTTGGTCACATTATGTCATCACTGCTTCTCTCCTCATTGTTGGCCACACTGAAGCAATTCAACTTTTCAGGCTCAGCTTTAATTTGAAATTCTCCTGTCTGTTTTGCCTAAGTGCCCTGTCTCCATCTGTAAGACTTTTGGGATAGATTTCCAGTTCTCAGCTGGGCATCTCCACTTAGATGTTTCAGGGATACACAGCCAGGTAGTCGCAAGACCTTACGACTCACTGTTTACTTACATCATCTCTTTGAATTCCTATTCTAGTCACTATTTACTTATAACATCTCTTTGAAACCCTATATTCTGCATATAAGAAATGGGGATAATGTGGAGCCCTGGAGATTTTTTTAAATGAGGGCCAAATAACAATAATTATATTTTAAAAATTCTTTAGCTTATAGTGTCCAGCAAATAATAGGGTCATTTCTACCCCTCTGACCATCAACGTCCTTATCTACCAATGAGGATACAAATGCCATTTTTATAGTGTTGTTATAAGGATTAAAACAGATCACATATGAGAAGTGCCTATCACAAAGACTAGCAAAATGATAGCAATTAGCAGTATCTCTTCATTTATCCATTTATTTATTCAATATCATATAATGGAACCATTTTATTTACCCCAAACACAAGCAAATTCCACCTTTGTCTTCTAGAAAGAAAATCTGGCCTTCTGAGTAGCATGCATCAGCCCTGGCAGGAGTGACATGGGACGGAGAAATCCGATAACACCTCTCTGTTCTTTATGCCTTCTCAGCAATCCATTCTAGTTCTTGGCACCCTGATTTTGGTCATGTGTGCCCTGCTGTTCTGAGCTTTTTTCATCTTCATTCTTGCAGCCTGGAAATAGTAATTCACATTCCAAAGGGCAGTTTATCTCTCATCACAAACAGTTTTCCCCTGTTTCCTTCTTAACACAAAGAACATAGTGGGCATGGAATTTGTTTAATTCTCCTCAGAACATTGGAAAAGGGTTCAAGGCTGTGATTATTCTCTCTAGATTAGAAAGAGAGAGGAAGAGAGGAAGAGAATGTATTCATTTTTGCTGACCCAGCTGAGCAGCACATCTTGCTAGCTTTTTGGTTCCGATGGGCAACTGTGAAATCAGGATTTAGTGATCCAAGCCCAGAACAACAGTGGTTCTTGGTCTGTGGTTTCTAAACCCCTAAGGGCTGACCTACAAGTCCTTTTCAAACTTCAAAATGACTGCTGAGATTTGTGTGCTTTCCCATAATTAAGAGGGCGAATTTATCAGTTCAGGAGTTCTGAGTTTTCTGTATGATGTTGGTAAGGAGAAGATAAATTTTTATGTATTAAGTTTTATTTCCTTGGTAGATGAAATCATTCAAAGCATTATCATACTATGGAAACAAGTGGAGCCAATACTCGGGTATGAGGAAGCATTGATGGGGGTGGGGGTGGGGGGAGAATCACACACTGGGCAGCAGCAGAGTCTTGCACATGGTAGATAATCAATAACATTAATTAAATAGATGGAATATTTCTTTTGGATCCATATCTATCTCTAAGTACCTAAGTGCCCAGGCTTCAGTATACTCTACAGGAAACTGCATCAGATAATACCAGAAATGGCACATCCAAATATGCACAGAGGCCAGACGGGTCACATATGAGACACCATGTAGGATAGTAGTCAACAAGGTGGCTTTGATAATGTGTTCACAGGTTCTGGGAATTAGGGTGTAGATATCTGGGGGGTTTGGGCAATCCAGACAAGTGCTGGGCTATGAGCTCATTGAAAGCAAGGACTCAACTCTGTTTATATTCATTTTTCTTCCCTGAATATGGCTGATGTTCAGTCAGTGTTGATTTGAACTAGTGCCAATACAGGATGCCCTAGTAACAATGACCTCAGCCATCTAGTCCAAGGCACTCATTCTGCAGATGAGAAAATGGAGGCCCAGAGAGGAGAAAGGTTGTAACCGGGGTCTCCATCTATCACCCACTGTACCGTACTCCTGTTTTCTAAGCCCACTAGGAACTGTAACAGCATTCCTATGTAATGAGGAAACAGTTGACTGTGGCCATAGTTAGAAAAGGATTGTTTGAAAGTGTCTTGTCCTTGAGGGATCAAAGGAGGACACAGGACAATAGTGAGGTACCCTGAATGAATCTGGAAAGAAGAGAAGCTCCCAGAAAGCTGAACTTTAAATAAACACACAGTGCATTAGAGTAGAGCAGGGGTTGGCAAGCATTTTCTGTGAAGGGGCCAGATAGTAAATATTTTAGACTTTGCAAGCCAGATGGTCTCTGATGCAACTACTCAACACTGCCATTGCAGTACAAAAGCAGCCTTCGACAATGTACAAATGAATGGGCATGGCTGTGTCCCAATGAGCGTTCATTTACAAACACTGAAATTTGAATCTCATTTAATTTTCATATGTCATGAAATATTGTTCTTCTTTCTTATTTTTTGAACCATTTTAAAAAAGCAAAAACCATTGTTATATCATGGACTGTACAAAACAAACAAACAAAGCTATAATTTGCTGACCCCTTGAATAGACGGGTGTTCACCAGAAAGAAATAAAATGTCTTTCAGTCCATAAGACCTGATAGCGATCTAACTGAAGAGATCACTGTCATTGAAAAATGAATAAAATGAATGTGCCAGTCTGAAGGGAATATGGCTAACCAAAGAAACCATGGAAGAAAAGACAAAGAAAACTCATGAGGCACTCGGGGACAGTGCCCATTCCTAACTGACTCAGGAAAGGGGGATCTTGGCCAGTGGAGATCACATACTGGGACTCGATTTCTTAAAGTTCATTTTGTAATAGGAAAGGATATGTTAAGCTATGGTAGTTGAAGGTCCCTTTCTTGTTTAAAAAAATGTATGTACATGCCTGTGGGGCACCTGGGTGGTACAGTCGGTTAAGCATCTGACTCTTGATTTCTTCAGCTCAGGTCATGATCTCAGGGTTGTGAGATCAAGCCCTGTGTCCGGGTTCCCTGCACAGCAGGGGTCTGCTCAAGATTTTCTCTCTCCCTCTCCTTAGCCCCTTCTTCCCCTCACGTGTGTGCTCTCTCTCTCTCAAATAAATAAATCTTTTTAAAAAATGATATGTACATGTATACATATGTGTATGCGTGCACATATGTGTCTGTGCATATACAACCATGTGTGTATGTGTGTGTGAGTATCATTATGTGGTTAATGCTTAACCACTTGCTAGCTCTGTGACCTTGGTTAAATTTCTTTACTTTTCTGAGCTTCTCTTTATCTATAAAATAGGGGAGATAATGGTACCCATGTTAATGAGTTATTTTGAGAAGTAAATGAGGTAATGCATGTGAAACATCTAGCATATAGGAAGTGCTTACTATAAAAAGTACTATATAATGCTCACTGCATTTGATACTTATAGTATATAAAAATATATAGGCCTATATACACATAGATGATATATATATCTTATTATATGTCTGTCCACATACACCAAGGAAATATATAAAACTAAAGATCCTTCTATACATGCTGTTTTGAAATTTGCATTTTCCCCTTAGTAGGTCATGGCCAGCCAGGTGACCGTATGGAGCAGGGGTTATGAAGAGCTTGGCTTCTGCCATCTGACCGCTTGGGCTTGAGTCCTGGTTCCATTATTAAAAGAACTTGGTTAAGTTACTTGAGTTCTCTAGGTCATAGTGTCTTTTCTCATTCAGTGATTTTAAGAACAGTACGTCCCATCCACAGAGGTGCTAGGATGATTAAATGAGAAAATATATGCAAAATTCGCCTGATTCCAAATAACTAACTAAATAGTTATTAAGACAAAGCTCTACTTACAGTAAATAACCAAATATTATTTTTTAAAAAATGAAAGTCTAGTGTATAAGAAAATATTATCATGATTTGGAATATTTATTCAGCTTTCTCCTAAAATTCTTAGCATGGCAGCAGGAGAGGACACATGGAGAAAATCTGTTCGAGGGGAAGAACTATTAAAATTTCTTCCCGAAGCAAAGACAATAGAACATCTACAAAAAGAGACTGTTGCTTAACATCAGGATGAAGCTTTGAATTTTTTTGTGCAGCATTGTAAATAAAGCAGTTTTCAGAAGTAGCACCTTTTTAATGACATTACTAAGCATAAGCCTGAATGATCTCCAGATTACTGTGATAATTAGGTGGTGGATATATTTTTTTTAAAGTTGACTCAAGACCTATTTTAGCCATAAATGATTCACTTTTAAAAAGACCGCTAACTGAACATAATAATAAAATAAAATAAAACAAAATAAAATAAAATAAAATAAAATGCTTAGTTCTGGATTTAAAAAAATCTCTCTAATATATAGAACTGTCTTCAAGACAAAGTCTTTAACTTTCTGCATAATATATGGAATCACTCTTGAAGTACGAGATTTGATGAGTTTATTGAAACTTTCATTTTTCCTGTAATTTAATTTGCGATTTGAGCCACAGGAGTTAATTTCAAGAAAACGTGAGTGTCTACAGGTGAGACCAGAAGGAAATGTATTAATGTCACTAAGAGGGTTTGTCAAAAAGTAAAAATTTCAACCACTGATCATTTTCATATGTGTGCCTGCAACATCAGGGAGTTATTGTGACCAGATTTTTGTTGAAATCATTTAATCAGCTAATGCTGCAGAGATGCTAAATGAGATGACAGGCAGCTCCCTTAAAGTAGGTGCTCAATTAATGTAACAACTTGTTATACTGGTGACTGAGGATTTGTCCCAGCAGCCTCCAGTTGCTGTCTTTTGTAATTTAAATCTGCACAAGCCAAGGGGGGTAGCAAAGCCATCATTTTACAAATAAGGACTTTGAAATGCTGAAGTCTCATTCAGAGATCTCAGAGATCTCAGGGACTGGAATGTATTGGATTCCTTCTGCTCCCAGCTTCATGAGTCATCTTCCTTCTTCCTTCTTATTTTCAGAAAAGATTTTCCCTCCTTTTTTTCCCCCTTTTTCTTCCTTCCCTTTTCCTCCTCTCTCCCTCCTTTCTTTCTTTTTCCCCCTTTTTCTTCCTTCCCTTTTCCTCCTCTCTCCCTCCTTTCTCCCTTCTCCTCTCTCCTCTCTCTCTCCTCTNATTTTCAGAAAAGATTTTCCCTCCTTTTTTTCCCCCTTTTTCTTCCTTCCCTTTTCCTCCTCTCTCCCTCCTTTCTTTCTTTTTCCCCCTTTTTCTTCCTTCCCTTTTCCTCCTCTCTCCCTCCTTTCTCCCTTCTCCTCTCTCCCTGTCTTTTTTCCTTCTTCCCCCGCCAAGTGAACAATGCTATTACAGATAAAAAGCAAGGACTTGGTCTTTCAATACTTGCTGATGTGTCTGTGTGCCTTCTTCTGTTTGGAGGTATCTGTTCTTTTTCAGGGAAAATATCAACCCCATAATAAAGCTGATGAGTAAATTAATCTCTATGAAAAGTATTTTTGAATTACTTACTCATTTTATTCAAAGAGAAATGATGGGAGAGAATTACATGTAAACTTCACTGGGTGCTGTATTTCTGATGTCAAAGATGGTTTTCAAATTGTAATGCTCATTGGAACCTGCCATATATTATAGTTATTTATTCATGGTTCTGCCTCTTGAAGAAGGAATGAATTCCTTAACATCAAAACCATGCTTCAATCCCTTTTGTCAGTTCTAATATTAAGTTTGAAATGAAAGAGACTTTAAAAATATGATGGCTTTATTGATAATTCACTGGGTTCCAACACCAACGAATACGCTATTTTTCACTTTCTCTGTAGGCGTACAGCCTTCTGTGCCTTGCTAAGATCTAAGAGAACGCTGATACTGTGAGAAAAAAATGCCTCTTCCATGAGAAGGAAGTATCAACATTTGGGGGTAGGGATTGTTGAAGAGGAAAAGGCTCATCCACATAAAATAGGGCAAAATTTCATACACATTGAGGCAGTAGAAAGCACTGTCTTGAAGTTAGGAAGCTAAGACTTTATCAACCTTATTGCTGTCTAGTTATGGAATTTAGGCTGATGCCCAGTGTGATGGTGTTAGAAATATGCCCTACCAACACCTTGATTTCAGACTTCCAGTCTCTAGGACTGTGAGAGAATAAATGTTTGTTGTCTTAAGCCATTCAGTGTGGGGTACTTTGTTATGGCAGCCCTAGGAAACTAATAGAGCCTGTATTGAGTATGTTCATGCCTATAAGCATTGTTTTACTTGACCATGATTTATGATCCTGAAATCTATTTCACAACAGTTATTCAAAGATATTTTAATAGAAACCTGATTTTAAATTTTTTTTCCCAAAAAATCATGCCATGAATCGCTTTCCAGTTGGGGGAAAATTGCTGCAAAATTAAGCAATGAGAGGATACCATGTATTTCAAAGATTGAGAACCATGATTCATTGTTATAGATTCTAAAACTGGACTGTTAGGCCTGGTAGCAGTGTATCATCTAATAGTGTATACATCTAATAGCAGTATATTTTAAAATTCTATCCTCTCACTTATTCATAGTTAAAAAAATAATTTATTAAGCTTTTATTAGGTTCTTGGCATCTAACAAATTAGGCAAAGATCCTACTTTGGAGGAACTTGCCATCTTTTAGGGAAGTTACAATATTCAGCTAAAAACTATTTTATATAATAAGAAAAAAAGGAGGGGAAGCACAGATAAATTCTACAGAAATTCAAATGAAAGAGAGATCACTTTCCACAAGGATGAGCATGGAAGGCATGAAGGAAAAGTGAGTTGGGTCCTTAAAGAAGTTGGATGCAAAAGGAAAACCATCTCAGTGGAAGGGACACATAAACCAAAAGACAGAATTGGTGATCAAAGATATATTTGAAGGACAGCAAGTAGAACCACTCATAAAATGTTTGCAGCCACTCTGTTCCATGAGAACATCCATTAAAACTGAGTAAAATCAGCCAGTCAGTTGGTTACTACCATTATCAGGATCAAGGCCTCCGAAGTTATAAAAGAGTTGGTAGGGTGGATTTAAGTAGGAAATTTGCTATCGTGACTCATGAGATGACTTTTGGGGGAAAAGTGGGGATGGTATGTGTGTGATGGGGCCTCTGGCAAGCCAGGACTGGAGAGAAGCAAGGAGCAGACACTATTGAGTCCTTGCTGGTGGCCAGGAGTACATGGTTTCACTGGGCGCAGCATAGCACCATGCATCAGTAGACCTCTGGAATGGCTGTTGAAGATCGTCAACTTCTGAAGACTTACACAGCTGAATAGTTGTTCATTCATCGAGATACTTCATTAATAAAATTTTCGTATTTCTTTTCAAGATGATTCAAGATAGTCTAGCAGAATCAGCCATCGTGTGGTGGAGGAGCTCTGGAATTGGAGTTAGATTGTGTAAGAAATGCTTGTTTGTTTGTTTGTTTCATACCCTTTTCAAAACAGACTTGAAGCACTTTACAATAGGAAGCTCCGATACAGTAATGTTGAAAATCATTCAGACTCAGATATTGAGAAGGAATGAGATACTGCTGTTGGCTAAGATGAAGGAGTACAAATGTGTTACTTTTTAAATTAGAATTTTTTTTTTAAAGATTTTATTTATTTATTCGACAGAGACAGAGACAGCCAGTGAGAGAGGGAACACAAGCAGGGGGAGTGGGAGAAGAAGAAGCAGGTTCATAGCAGAGGAGCCTGATGTGGGGCTTGATCCCAGAACGCCGGGATCACGCCCTGAGCCGAAGGCAGACGCTTAACCGCTGTGCCACCCAGGCGCCCCTAAATTAGAATTTTTTTATAATAATTTTTTATTGTGTTATCTTAGTCACTATAAAGTATATCCTTAGTTTTTGATGTAGTGTTCCATGATTCATTATTTGCGTATAACACTCAGTGCACCATACAATACGTGCCCTCCTTACTACCCATTACTGGCCTAGCCCAATCCTCCACCCCCTCCCCTCTGAAGCCCTCAGTTTGTTTCCCAGAGTCCATAGTCTCTCAAATTAGAATTCTGAACTTTCCTAATCTTCTATTTCCTAGAACAATGGGCCTACTTTCCTGATCATAAAAAGAGTCATCTTAGAGGTAAAGGATGACATAATTCATTCTTTTTTACTATTTTCTATACCACTTAAAGTTTTTGCTGCCAGGGGGAAAAAAAAGACTTAACAAAAAGAGGTAAACAGATCTAAAAGAGATGTTCCTTGTATTGCTGTGCAGGACTGCAAGAAAGAGGGATGACACAGATTGTAGCCGATACTGTTTTTAAGTGAAAAAACATAAATCATTAAGCGTCTACCATTGTTTTCAAACTCAAGATAAAATCTGCAGCAAAATTTCAAGACATGCAAACAGCTCGGTTAAAATCAAATCTCTTCTTTCACTAAGTTCAACTGCTATTAGCCAGCACTTTGGGTTTCCTTTCTCCTCTAGGGAAACTTCCAACTCCCAGCGCTCCTCAGTGTGTGAAAACCAGAGGACCAAAGTACCAATGTTCTTTTTCGTCAACTATTTGTGGTTTGGCACTGGGAGTCCTTGCAGTTGGGCCCATGTTACGTAGAGTCCTCCATGGTCTGGCTTCCTCATGCTAACATTCAGCTCTGGGAAGTTTGTTCGTCCCACTTTGCCTGTGAGGGCAGGCATGCTTGCGTACACCCATTGGACGGGGCAGAGGCAAGCCGAAAGGTTCTACAGTCCTCCTATGTACCTTCTTACTTGATTATAAAAGAAGCAGACTGTGTCCTAGGCCTAGGCAATCATGGTTTCCAATCAAGGAAAAGTTATCCTTACCAATTCAGTTCCTCAAATCTATTTTATAAGAGAAATTAATGGCTTCTCTACTAAGTCTTACAGCTGAATAAATGACCATCAGACCAAACTATCTCTTAAGGACATAACCTTTATTTTTCTTCTTAAGCCTAGGATATTCAATCCACATGTGGCAGGAGCACCAGCCCTGTCACCAGTAGGGCTATAACTACCAGGCGTTAAGAGTGGATCAATGCACTCTTTCCTCTCCTAGCCTGCATCCAGTCTCAGACTATTTTCAGCCCAAAGTTCCAGAAATCTAATTAACAACTGGTCACTATTATGCAAATTGGAAACAGTTATCTATCCTTGCTTTAAGTTTTGATAAAATATTATCAAAATTTTAAGCTACTTGTCTAATTTTACTATGTGCTTATTCTAGTGATATATTTTTTTTCCTGTGTGCATGATACATAAGGCTTTTTGTGAGCTGGCACCCAAGGATTTTGTTTGTTTTTCTCTGTTTTTGCTCACACCTCTCATTTTGAAGTGTCCCTTTTAGGACTTTTAGAATTGTGTACAGAAAACCAGATTTGGTAGTACCTGACTTAAACTCCCTACTGCTAAATTTTGTTCGGTTCTTTTAATAAATGATTATTGAGCAATGATGACATAGCAGCTGATTCTCTATATAGAAAGAAGACAGAGTTCCGGCCTCCAAAAACATATTTTAAACTAAGAAAAGAATGGTTTTAGGGAACCATTTATTCTGTTTTCAGGAAGGCCGTTTGGGCTTCCAAATGCTTTTACAAACTTTTTTGGAAAAAGCGACAGTCTCAGATACAAACTCTGTGTGTAGCATTCTTCTCAAACAGTCTAGCTCGTTGGCAGTGTCTGTGATCAACACCAACTGCTCTGAAGCTTTGAAGAAAGGCATGAGCCTGTGTATGCTGTGTACAATACAGGAATGCCACTGAAATCCAACTTAATCCATTAACTCATAAAGCAGATTCAGTGTTTGTTTAGTGCTTGGCAATACATTTTCTCCAATTTCAAAATTCATTGGAAATCCCACCCACATTTGAACATATTTTTTCCTTCTAAAATTCTTCAAAGGAATCTCTGCAGAAAGGGAACACCAAACAGTTCGTGTAATAAGTTGAAATTCCTATTGACATCTGACAACTCGGTACGCTGGAAAGAACATGGTTTTTGATGTCAGAAAGACCTTCCAGTCTCTTTTATGTGAGCCTTGGCAAGTGAGGTGACATCTCTGAGCCCCGTTTCTCCATCTCTTGAGTGGGGATAATGATATCTACCTGCCAAGGCCATTATAAGGATTAAAGGGATAATGCATATTAAAGTCTTGGCACATACTAGGCACTTCATAAAAGTTAGCTGTTGTTACCATTCTTCTTATTATCTACCAGTAGTAATTCTGTTAAGGGATCTAAGTGAAGCTTATGCTGATCACTCATTTATTCATTCAATGAGTGTTTATTGCGTGGCATATGCTGTGTACAGGATCCTGTGCTGGGTGCTCTAGAGTGTGGGTGGGAGGGAGAGAAACACATGGATTTTGCCTTCAGTGGTCTTATTTTCTAGTTGGAAAAAGATGGTACATAAATAATTAGAAGAGAAAGTGCCAAAGAGAGGTGGACCAAATAGTATGAGGCTTAGATGGAGAGAAGAGTCCAGTTTTATTAGGAATGGAAGTGGAAGATGACGTACAGACAGGCTTCCTCGAGAAAATACAGCTCTGTTTTCCCTCCCTGCTGGGTAAGTGGGTTCTTCCAGGTCAATTAGCTCAAAACAAAACCACCCCTTACCTCTGAAATCTCTGACATTCTTTGTCATGTTTCCAATGACTGTTAGTGGCCTCCACTTCTAGGATCCCCGCATTTTGGCTTAAGCAGATCTGAAAGGGACATTCAAGATCAACTTTTTCGTTCCCCTGAAGGACCCCATGAATTAAAAAAAAAAAAGTCTATTTTAAAAAGCAACTGTTGGCTTTCCTTGTGAGGTACAAAGCGACTGTATACCTGTCTCTTACGGGCCCATGGACATCTTTATTTTGGTTTCACCTTGTAATCCCCTGGGATAATGAAGTTCCAGGTTTTCCACATAATTACTTGATCTTTGTTCCATTTCATGACAATTATTTTGCTCTCCTTAAACAGTTTTTATGTCATCATTTGTTTTTTAAAGAGTACACCAAAGTTGTTTTTATAATACATGGCTAAATGTGAGATTATTGGAGACGTGGCTTTGAACTTTAGAATTTCTGGGATGATGAGTGTCTTTTGTATTCTAATGAAATGACTTGGGGCTGGGGCCCTCTAGGTTTCTTCAGGATGGGGGTTTTGTCACCTGAAAGACCAAGGCATAATTAGAAGTTTGGAACTTTTTGTCCCATTCCCTGACCTCTAGGGAGGGAGGAAGGGCTAGAGGTTGAGTTCATTGTCAATGGCCAATGATTTAATCAATTATGCCTACATAGTGGAGACTATAAAAACCTTAAAGAGTGGGGTTTAAAAAGCTTCTGGGTTGGTGAAGGAATCCACATGCCAGGAGGGTGGTGTAGCCCAAAGTCTATGGGGATCGAAGTTTCTATCCTTGGGCCCATACCGATCTCACCCTATGTACGTCTTTGGCTGTTTACTTTATATCCTTTATATTATCCTTATTGTAATAAACCAGTAAATGTAAAAAAAAAAAAAGAATTAAAGATTTGTCCTTCCATATTACAGGCAGTGAATACAATATAACTAAAATGATTCCCCTATTTTTGCTTAGAAGCTCCCTGCCAAATGCAAAACCTAGCAGTAAGAATGACTTTCTTGATAGATACTTAAAAGGCATTTAGGGGGCGCCTAGGTAGCTCAGTCAGTTAAAACGTCTGACTCTTGATTTCGGTTCAGGTCATGAGCTTAGGGTCCTGGGATCCAGCCCTTCCTTGCGCTCGTGCTCAGCAGGGAGTCTGCTTGTCTCCCTCTCCCTCGACCCATCCCCCTACTCATGCAGGTGCACATGCTCTCTCACTCCCTCTCTCAAATAAATAAGTAAGTCTTTAAAAAAAGTAAAAGACATTTAGTAGGGATTCCTGGGTGGCTCAGTTGGTTAAACATCCAACTCTTGATCTCAGCTCAGGTCTTGATTTTGGGGTCATGAGTTCAAGTCCCCCCCTGGGCTCCATGATGTCATAGAGCCTACTTTTTAAAAAAAAAGGCGTTTAAGAACTTTTATCCATTGTTCCTTTTTAAAAGTCTAGGAGGAACAGAATTAAGATGCGATTTCCTTCATATGATAAATATACATACATATTCACATACACGTGGACATACATTCACACACAATGCCATTTCCTTTAAAGTCGGACACAAGCCAAACACATCTGTTATCACTACTGTTATTTCACACTGTTTTGGAAAAATAAGCCATGCAAGTAGTTAAGAAAATAAAGTAAGAGAAATAAATTCAGAAAAAAAGTCAAATTTCTTAGTTCATAAAAACCTGAGAAACCAACTAAAAACTTAGATATAAAAAGAGGACCCAATAATGTAGCTAGTTGAAAAATGCACTTACAAAACTCATATGTAACAAGAAGGAGCAAGTAAGAAATACAGTGATGAACATTCTGGTACAAAATACAGCTGAAGGCATAAAATATTTAGGAATAAATCAAAAAACTTAAGGTTCAGAGCTTACATGAAAAACTATAAAAATCCATCAAATATAAAAAGGGGAGAATAAATGAAAAGTTACACTTGGTTCTTGTGTGAATACTCTAGTAAAGCCATTATTCACTGAGCAAGCCTATGTGTTTAACAGAATCTTGATAAAAACAATTTTTATTATGTTACTTTAAAGTTCATCTAAAATAAACATTAGCATAGTAAAAATTTTCTGAAAAGAAATAGCACTGGGTGAGGGGGGACACTCAGCTGCCAATAGTCAAATACAGTAAATGCAAGATGGCCAATAAGCATTTGAATAGATGCCATACTGCACTAATTATGAAAGAAATGCAAATTAAAATAAAAATGGGAGTTTCACCTTTGGTTTTTTTGGCAAATGTTAAAAATTGTAAAGATACCTAGTGTTTGTAACTATAGGGATTAAGCATTCATATACTGTTAAGGTAAGTGAGTATAATTTTCTGGAGAGAATTTGAGGATGCATTTCAAATTTTTAAATATGTATGCTCTGAGGGTTTTGCACCCAAGTATGCTGGTATGAATGATGTGTGATCTGTCAGTTGTTTTTTCTGGGAATTTTTCATATGTACTTGTTTAGATGAGTGATTCAAGATATATGAACAAGGATTTTCATTGCCAACTTTTTTTAAAAGCAAAAAGAATATAAATATAAAAAAAGACAAAGACTTAAGATTTCGTTTATGAAGAATTGACTTGGTCATATATGATCTTCTACTTAATGTAAGAGCAAGAGTCTTTAGTGGTTAAGTGAAAAAAGCAGAAAACAAATATATATTGTTAAAAAGAACACACACACACACACACAAATATAATACATAAAACAATATAGATAGTTAGGTGAGTGAGAGGGCAAGTGAGCATTTGACCGGCTATAACCAAAATGTTAATAATTTTAATCTCCAAGTGGAATGATTATTAATAACATTCATTTCTTTTTTTAGCCCTTCTTTTACTGTCTGGGTATTTAAATATTAGCAGTTAAGCTTTTGGGTATCTTTGACTCTTGCAGTAACTATTGTTACCCAGCCCCCTTTCCTGTGAGCCCTGAGAAGGTATCTCTGCTACCTCAGCACCACAGCCATCTTTCTTCTGGCTCTTATCGGTAGATTTCCACTAACCTCTGGCCTTTCCTGCTGACTGTGAAGCCACAGGGTTTGCATTCCCACTGCAAGGACTGGAATCCACTTTGAGAATGCTGATTTCTGAGTTGTACCTGGAGCTCCCAAAGCTGCCCTTGGCAATGGGGATGCATTCCCTGGAGTCTGTTAGGTAGTCACCAGCCTGATTCCTTTCCTTTGTGAGCACCCAGCAAGACTACACTTCCCAGGATCCCTCACAGTTAGATTTGGCCATATGACCAATCTCAAACCAGGGGGTGTGAGTGGAAGTGAGGGGTGTCACTTTCAGGCCTGATTCATTGAACTTCATGGGTTCATGAAGTTCTCTGCTCTTCCCTTCCTCTGGCTAGACGTTGATGCCCGAGATGACGGTGAAAACTATGTGTTGAAGGTGAAAGAGCCTAGATCTTCAAATGACTTGTGACCAGAGTCATTCTGCCAACCTAGACTGCCAACCTTGAACTATTTCTGAGTAAGTTCATGCGTGTCTGTGCACGCACACACACACACACACACACACGCCCCAAAACATAAAACCAAAAGCAAGCAAACAACAAGAAACACCTCTATGCTTGAGCCATTATACTTTTTTGTCTGTTTGTTATTGCAGATAATTGACCCTAACTGATCCCCAGACCATACCATTTTCTGTGTGGGGCTAGGCCAGTGTGCTTTCTCCAGCTCTACTTTCCATGTTATACTCTGGTCAGCCCAGCTGACTCTCATGTATCAGAGTCCCTCATGAGAAGAGCTCCTTCATCTGGTGTCCCATCCTCTCTCCATATGGCCTAGACATGAGTTTGTGGGGCCGAGCAGGGATCATTCTGAGATACCTTCACTGTGGTAATCTCCCTTGCTCTTGAGCCTTCCCTTTAGATACATATATTCTGAACCTTCTCTCTTCTAGCCAATACATTCACAACATCTGACTCATAGAGAAAAATCTTAATGCACGTTCGTCCTTACTGATTGGCGGTACTGGGATAGCTTGAAGCTGTACTAGGATTCCTGTCACACCTGCAAAAAACTGTCCCATTTCTTAGGGTGTTTGTAAGCTGCCAAATCTGAAATAGGTGAATCCGGAGCCTCATGTACCATGGCATCAACAGGGAATTGGGGTATAACATCAGAGGGACCGGTTTGAGTCTTTATCCTGCTCATGAGCCATGTTGACCTCTCTGATTCTCAATTTCCTCAGCAGCAAAATAGAAAAGAAAGTAAATTCTACATGATAAGTGTATTCTAAAATATAAATGAGATGATCTTTGTAAGTCACTTGGTACTTATGTCCTGAAAACTGAAAGATAAATTTGAAGATGGAGAATAATGACTGTGATAGAAAAAATTATGAAAAGAATTCATTGGATTGAACTTCTACAGGTTGAGGGAGAGGGATTGAAGGAGAGAAACCTGAATACTCAAAGAAACACTGACCCTGACCAATTGCAATCAATGGCATTTTAATATTACACGTGACTCACAGTTATTAAATACAGCTTTAAACTTAACATGGTGTTAGTATCAACTTGATCTGCCATATCAGATGCTCATTCTCTCTCCTCCTCCAAATTTCCATTGTTCTCCTCTGCCGTATTTTATGTGAACGTAGATATTTTCAGCGGGTTATTATGCTCCATTGAGATATTAGCACCTTCTAGAGTACTTTATGATTTCATCTTCTGAGTATGTATTCCCATGGAAACAGTATAATAGTGTAACACAACTGAGAAGGGGCCCCATATGCCTTTCCTGTGTATATCTTTAAGAACGACATTAACTAGGGGAATAAGGCTGGGAGTATGGGGTTTATTGTGGATTTTCACAGTGATTCCCTTTGCATCTCCTGAAGAGTTCTGTTTTTAATAAACTTTACTAGAAATGTAACATTACCAAAAAGTATAATCAAGTACATTGTATATGTATGAATCATAATAAATGAGGATTAGATAATGTTTTTGCTTACATAAATAGGCCATTTCACAGTTTATATTTATTTTTTAGTGGAAAAATTTGTTTGGGTGAAGCAAAGGACTCTGGGTGAAAGGCTTTAAGAATAGGGTTGACTTATATTCAAGTAGAATTTATGAATACACATGAAGTTGACCACAACATTCCCTCTATCAGCTTACAGTTCACTCTACCCCACACTGCACTCAAGCATGGGCTGAATTGGTGAGCTGTATGGGTCTGAGGATAGCAGCCATCTGAATCCTCATGAAGGACTATCTTCACGACAGTTATTAAATTTAGGGCCTTGTGTACTTCATGTTGCTTAGTCTTGTTTTTCTCATTTGTAAAGCACAGCTGCTGAAAAGTGGTGAGCCTAGCATGTCTGACACATAAAGACAGATAATTTTGAACAACCCCCTCCTCTAAACAACAAAATGATCTTCAGTAATAATCATGAAATGCAAGAATAATAGTGGCTAGAAAAGAAATACAGACAGTAAAATCTTTCCATGAATATAAATATATTCATACTGAAATACAGACAGCAAAATCTTTTTATGAATATGAATATATATGAATATATATATATATATAGCCATGACAATAAAAATATACTACAAAAAAGGGAAAAAATTATAGGATTAATACTTTTAAATTAATGTATTTTTTTTTAAAGGGAAAAGCCTGGGGAGCCTGGGTGGCTCAGTCAGTTCAGCATCTTCCTTCAGCTCAGGTGGTGATACTGGGGTCCTGGGATCAAGCCCCACATCGGGGCTCAGTGGGAAGCCTGCTTCTCCCTCTCCCTCTGCCTGCTGCTCCCCCTGTTTGTGCTCTCTGTCAAATAAATAAATAAAATCTTTTAAAAAATAAATAAATAAAAATTTTTTAAAATTAAAAAAAGGAAAAAGCTTACATCTACATTTACATAATAACAATACAGTTTCTGTTTTGTACCTTGTGCAGATATGTCAATGACATTGTTAA
This sequence comes from Ailuropoda melanoleuca, assembly GCF_002007445.2. Lineage (NCBI taxonomy): Eukaryota > Metazoa > Chordata > Mammalia > Carnivora > Ursidae > Ailuropoda > Ailuropoda melanoleuca. The sequence goes on along the minus strand of NC_048224.1, from coordinate 36,516,243 downwards.
ATTTGGGTTTCTTTGTCTATTTATGTTCAGTAGACAGTACAGCCAGACTCATCAATCTATGTCCTCTCATAGTCGATCAAAAATTCTTTGTTTTTGTTAATTTTAGTTTCAAAAATTGTCTTTCATAAGAACCAGTAGATATACAAATAGTTAAGAAAATATTATACATAAAGTTTGGCAGATGCATAAAAACCCCATTTCACAATACATTCCAGAAATTGTTACATAGATTATGTGTCTTTGGAATCAATAGTACCAGTTTTAAAATCTCTATGAAACTAAAAAAGAAAATGCACTAAAATAACTTCACCAGAAAGTTTATCAAACATGTCTTATGTTTCATAAAATCTTCCTCAAAAATCAGAGATAATGGCTACATGATAACTAATATTGACATTATTCAATCAATTGCTATAGAAAAAGTGTTCAGTTCCTTGAGAAAATGATCGAGGCACTCAAACATCCTTTTGTCCTTTTGATTTCTCCTAGCAATGTAAAACCAACATCTTTTATTGCTTCTTCTGCATTCTTCTTTAAAATTTGACTCTTTTTCTTATGCAAAATATAAATTTCCTTTCATTTTGCTCTATAGTTAATGACCTTTTCCATAATTGTTTTGTGCTGAACTTCAAGGACAAATTTTAAAGCATGATGTTTTAGGGTACATTGATCAGGCTGATTCTGACTGTTTATAAGTAGTGTTTTTGGTGTCTAATTAGCCTCATCTAAAGATTCATGCCAGAAAATTTCACACTCAGAACCATATTGCTTTTAGGAGCTAAAATTTGCACTTATTAGCTAATAACATAACATCTTGTACTTTCACTCTGTTTTAAATTTTGAATGCAAAATAATTCTCTAACTGGTCACCCAGAATGTCAGATTTGTGATAACTTTCGTTTTATTCCTTTATATATTTTAATCAGTATATTGCTGATGTTCATTCAGAATCACCCATTTAAATACAAGGATAGATATACCACAAGTGCTAAGGATGTGAATTGGAATAGTTCTAAATTTTTTAAAAAGATTTTATTTATTTGAGAGAGAGAGAGAAATTGCGACAGATAGCAGGGGCGGGGAGGAGAGGGAAAAGCAGGCTCCTCACTGAGCAGGGAGCCCGACATAGGGCTTGATCATGACCCTGGGATCATGACCTGAGCTGAAGGCAGAGGATTAACTGACTGAGCCACCCAGGAACCCTGGAATGGTTCTAAATTGTCACAAACATAATCTTAACATGAATGCCCATAGCTGGGTCTCTGCCTGTTGGGTGCTGCCAGTATAGCTGGGAGTTCTCAGAATTAACTTCTGTGTGGAATATGTTTATTAAAGATTAAGTAACAAAAAAGCGTTAATTTAAGGCTTACATATATATTATTAAAACTCAATAGTCACCACCACAATTGTTTAGAATTTAGACTAACAGAATATTTTTCTCAAGGAGTATTTTATCACAGACATTGTTTAGAATTTCTGGCTCAGGGTGACAATAAAGAGCAGACCAACTTTTCGGCCATTTGTGGTATCTTTTTAAAATTCCTTACAGACAATGCACCCCTTACTGCCTGCACCCGGGGTAGACAGTTCACACCATCTGGTCCTCAGTACCCTACTAGTTTGGGACATCCACTAGGATAAGGGGTGGCTTCTGTTAAGTTCTCAAGAAATGCTAAATTTTCAAGTTTAGTCATGCCCATCCCAAACTTTACTCTGCAGTTTATTTGTCTATGTAGGTATAAATATATTTATGCTTCACACATTCAATGAGTATCCACACAATGGCAGGCAATCCGTGACCTGGGCCTTGGGAATATAGGACCGAAAGGCTGGTCACAGTCTCTGCTTTTGAGGAATGTACTAGTCCATTAATGAACAAATTAATTTTCAAAGTTTCAGCCATCATTGGAAATTTTCTTTATATATCTTTAAAATACGGGCACTGTAAGTAACAATATTAATGGCTTAAACTGTAAGGCCATTTGCTGTTAGAATAGCATTCTGGTTGGAGGTGTGAGGTCCCAGATGTGGTTGCCATCAAGGACTCCTGTTCCTTTGGTTCTTTGTCTCTACCATCCTCAGTTCATATGCACTGTCTCCTCTTGTGTTCACAAGATGGGTGCTGTAGTTCTGAGCATCATGAAATCCCCAGTGACTTTTGTTTATGTCTCATTGGCTGGAACTGCGTTGTCTGTTCAAGTCTGAGTAAGTCACTGATGAAAGAACATGGGATTGTCGTGATTGGTTCACACCAATTATGACTGATTTTCTGGACCTGTGCACACGGCCATGTGAATAAAATCAGAGTTTTGTTAACCAGAAGAAGTAGGGTCTGGCAGTTGAATTAGGTAGTCAGTAGTCTCTATATCCTGAGCCATGTGAACTGTATGCAAACCTTGTGAGGGCACACTTTATCAAATTATTGCCTCAGTTAATTCTTCATAATAATAACTACACCTGACCCTACTTAGCCTGTACAAATGCTTAAACCAGAGACTCAAACTCTGGGTAAGAGAAGTTCTAAATTCTGTCTGTTCTTTATGACTTGAGAGAAGACCCCCTTCAGCCCCTAGTCTCCTTTAATTTGGAGGTATTTAGATTAGATGAACTTCCAAGTGCCTTCTTGGTCAGACACCACATGAAATAGTTCACTGGTGCCTGGAATGTATCAATGATAGCAGCCTCTGCTTTCCTATGACCTTGTCACCATTCAGACAAGATTCTCTTATGGCCCTGCTGCATGCCTCTTTCAAGAGAGGCATCCAAGCCATTTGTCTCAGCCATTCAATGACTAATTGTGAACCTCCCTGCTCCATGGGTATGCCAGTTAGAGAAGCAATATTGCTTGCCTCTGGATTATTTCAGTCTAGCTACTGTCAAAATAGCATAAACATGTGACAAATCTTCCCAACTATGTGAAGAATCAGGGCACTGGATGCAATTCAGACAGCATAAGTTACTGCAGAAGTTCAAGTACTTCCCCTAAGGCACTCCAGCCATATATATGCAATCTAGTCACATAAAACCCTATGAGAAATGGACAAGACAAAGATCCCCCATGGATCTTTGCCTGTTTTCTCAAGAATAAAGTTTGCTACAGAAAACGTTTAAAGGACACGTCAAGAAACATCCTCTTAGATGTCTAAGGATATTTCAAGGTACTTGAGAGATGAGTTTCCCTCAGGAGACATGAATGATTCTTAGCATTGATTTGTTCTCCTGAAACAATATAGCAGAAAAAAAAAAAAGAACCAAACATTTCTGGCTTAAATGCTTTCTTTCATTATTTATTATTTGTGTAATCATGGGCAAGGTATTAAATCCTCTCCAGTCCTCTCTTCTGCCATCTTTGAGACAGGTTTGTTAAAGACGGTAGAGTAGATCTCCCAAATTAAGGCTGGATATCAAGGGACAAGGCAATGTAATTGGGAGGACTAAGCCTGCCCCTAACTGGGTGTCTTAGTGAAGTCCCTTTCCCTTTGGGGGTTTAAGGTTCCACATATGTGCAGTGAGGGGTTGTACCCAGCTCAGGTAACCTGTAAGTCAATATAGCAGTTGTCATACAAATGATCATAAGAAGAGGCTACATCTCAAAGAAGAAAGGAGCCAGAGAGGTCCTGGGGCCAAGCTGCACTAAGCCAGGTTTAGAGACTCTTTAGGAGATAATAGCAAGATCAATGACAACTCTAGGATGACTCCTGGACAACGTTAGGGCTATCAAGAACATAGATCATCTCCTCCTGACTTTTCATCTTTCGAAGTTTCCTTTACTCATCACAAAATAGATCCTGGGTCAGCCAGAGGTCTTACTGTAGTGTAACTACATGGCAGCAACTCGAGGAGTCATCTTGCTTATCTTCACCATTCTATTTGCCACTTTTTCATGATAAAAGTAAGAAGACCAGGGGATTTAGAATGAATGATAGGGGGTGGTTTCTAGCTACTGCTCCAGAATAATGAGGTTGGATTATGCTTAGCTCCCTTCATCCTGCTTCAACATTCAGCCGGTAGAGTGAAGAAGGAAGTCATCCAAGTGTCAGTGCCTTCTCTATACACTGATGCCTTCATGCTGACTTCTTCCTTCACCACCAACTCAGCTGTCTTCTCTGATTCCCCAGAACATACCAAAGAATCTTGCTTCAAGTGGCATTCAAACCAATGGGGACAGAATTTGGGGTCCTTATCAACTTTGGGCACTCCCAAATCACTTTTCATATGACACACCTGGAAAAGTATTTGCTTTTTTATTGACCTGGTGAGTTCTGTTCTCCCTACATCAAGTCTTGTTACACCTTCCTCATTAGTTTCTATCCTGTCTCCCCTACTTTTATATATACCTTTATTACAGTCCATCCTAATGATCTGCTCACTCTTCTTTACTTCAATAGACTTTGAGCTCTTTGATTCCAAGACCTGCGTCTGACCATCCATGCAGCACAGTGTCTGGTACAGGACATGGCAGAGGGAGAAGGTGCTGGACTCAGTGACTGGTGAATGAACATGCAGTCTGTGAGTCTCACCCCATTTGTTGACTGATGGTTAGCTAATCTCCTTGACAGCTGAAGAATTCTGCACCTTCCACAGGCTTCAGTTTTGGAACACTGGTCTAGTTTGTGAGGAAGCACTTTCTCTATTAGGTAGAAATCCCCATCTGGACCATATTCATTGCCTGGAGTGTCGATAAATCAGGAAGTGATAAGTTGACTGTTTGGACATGAGCTCAAAGTGAGGAATCTAAAAGCAAATAGAAGATGAGATAAGCTGCTACATCACACACACACACACACACACACACACACACACACACACACACAACCATATCCATCCAAACTCAAACCACACTGAAGCACCAAAAGAAGTCTCTCCAAAGGGGACAGGAGGCTGACTATTAGGCAAAGGAAGTCCAAGCAAATTTTATGGGGTGGAGGAAAGGAACATCCCTTCTCATGCTTGTGGTTCTAGAGAGCTCAAGTAATTCAGCTTTAAAACAGCACAAGAGGCTGGACTTGAGATTAACTAATAAGCTAACTCAATCCCCAAATAATACTCACTAAGTACCCATTTTGCTTTTACTTCTAAAAACTTCAAAATGAAAAAGGGCTTATAGTATTGGAAGAGACAGGTAGTTATAGTGTGTGCAAGTGCTATAGTGAAGAAGTGCATGGCATGATGTGGGAGACGTACCACATCCTGGGGAGTCAGGCAAGGAAGGGTGACGATATGGGCAGAATTTTGAGGAATGAATAAATGATGGTTGGATGAAGTGGTGGAGTAGAGTGGAGAGTGTTCCATGGAGGAAGACCGTCTTGGACCAAGGCATGAAGAAAGCCTAGAAAATTGGAAGAATGGTAAATCATTCCACATGGCAGAGATAGAGAGGCAGAAAGAATAAATGGTAGGTGAGGAGACCAACCATGGCAGAAGATAAGGAGGGAATGTTAGATGAGAGCCAAGTCATAAAATACCCTGGAAGTCATGATGAGAAACAGTCCTTCCAGGAGGCACCAAGAAGCCACGGGGGAGATTCTTTTGGTCCATCATTTATCTGGATGGTAGAGACAGAGACATGTTCATTAATGTTGCTGCTCTTCCAGTGCAGCTCAGAGAAGGAAAGGGGCAGATGGGCCTTTAGCTTCCTTTTTTTTTTTTTTAAAGATTTTACTTATTTATTGGACAGAGAGAGACACAGTGAGAGAGGGAACACCAGCAGGGGGAGTGGGAGAGGGAGAAGCAGGCTTCCCACTGAGCAGGGAGCCTGATGCAGGGCTCGATCCCAGGACCGTGGGATCATCACCTGAGCCCAGGGCAGAGGCTTAATGACTGAGCCACGCACCCAGGCACCCTGGGCCTTTAGCATTCTAAGGCCAGGATTATAACTTCCTAAGGAATGTAATCAAAGCCATGTTAATAGGAGGACCATCCCACGCCTGCCCATATCAAATAGACAAGGTAGTTTACAGAAGGAATTCAATCCTCACAGTTACATATTGTATTTAACATCAAGGAATTCAGAGAAAAAGAGCCACAGACCAAAATAAAAACATCCCTCACACCCAATCACTATCTTCTAACCACCTGTTGATTCAGTGGGAACTGAATGGCCAAAGAATTGCAGAGTTTGAAAGACATAAAAAGGAACCATAGGGGTCGGGATCAATTCATCACATTCTAAGAAAGGGGGGCGGGGGAAGAACCAGCAGATAGAGAAGGTCATGAAGGGAAGAATGGAAGTCAGAAAGAAAGTGCGAAATAGAGAGAGAATCTCTGTGGAGCATCCTGCCAAGGCCCACTTAGCAGCCACTTACTCCTTTGTGGTATTGGAGGTGGATTTCAGTAATTCAAAAGCACAGCCTTTGGCTATTAATTAGAACTCTTTAACCAATAAGTGGTCAAACTTCTCTCAGGATATACTGTGTTCCATGTTAAGATGTGGTGAACGTTATTTAGAATGGTGAAGGGAACTCAGTAGTTTCTGATAGTCACAGGCCCAAACCCCATATGGAGTGCAAAACAGGTAAGGCTATGACTCAGTAGAAACTACCAACTGGAGAGCTAGAAGGCTTATTCTATTAATTTTCCCTCTTTTGATCATATCTAGAGATATTTCTTGTGGGGCAAAAAGGATGAGATTAGAGGTGGGAATCTGCCATAGGGATTCATTACCATTTACTGGGAACATTCTATGTGCCAGGGGCTGAGTTATATGCTTTATACACATGATTGAATTTAATTCCTACAACAATCCTGTGTTATCAATACTATTTATCTTTACCCTCATTTTAGAGATAAGGATAAAGAGACTTATAAATGTTAAGAGTCAACATGATAACATAGATATCCTAAAGATCCTTATGCTACAAAATCCATAAAATTTCTGGGTAGATTATTGACAAAGGAACAGAAGGAGGAAGAGGTGGGAGAGGAGGAGGAGCAAGAATATTCCTTTAAATTGGCGAATTAGTGTTTCGAAACTGCAGGCCTTTCCCCATTGATGTGTAGGAAAATCGATTTAGTGGGTTGTGACCAGCATTTTTAAAATGGAGTAGAATGGAATGGAATAGAATAGAAAAGAAAATGTCAGAGTGGACTGTAGATGGTAAGGGGAAGTATCATTGCATGGATTGTAAGTTTTTGTGTGTACTGGTTTGTAGTGTAAAAGTACATCTTTATTTGAGTCCCTCCCAGAATTTGAAACCCACTGTTTAAGTGCATAGCTGAACTTATTAGAAAATTAGGGAGAGCTTTAAAAGCCAAAATGGAGCAGGATCCCCCACTCTATCTAGCATTATAACATGGATCTACTACATAGAGAATTGGCTGAAAGTTTATGATCTTTTTAAATTAAACATTTAAATCTATTGGTAATTCTCAGCACGGTTGCAAAATGTTGAAGAGAAGACAGAAAGTGCCTGTAAGCTAGATTTTCTGTAGGAGGTAAATTGTTGTTAGTGGGTGTTGGAACATTTCTTTTAATCCAAATATTCTTTGAATAGTTACTTTTATGATTAAAATGTACCCCGAATACACATACATTTAGGGCATTGGGATAAAATGACTGGTGGATTATAGAGGAAGATTTCATTTCAAAGACAGTTTTGCAAAAATGTATCATCAGAATGATTCTTGCAAACTGGTGAATAGAAAGCTTCAAGCATCATTTTTTCCTCTTGAGACAACTCCCAGAAAGCAGCATTTTCTCATTTCTAGTTCCACAGAAGGTATAGTTCTCATTTCTGTGAGTCCATCGAAAATCTCGAAAGGACACACTGAGGGAATATGCTTAGTAGTTGGCAGCCAGGCTTAGCATCTCAGAGAGGAAATCGATTACCATTTCAGGACTTCCATGCAGTTGCTGTCCAAACCACAGTGAGCAAGATAAACCATACGTTAAACTGATCTCCTGCTGATATGCTTGGGACACCATCAGAATCTATTTCCAAATATCATGGAGGCGACCATGTGGAATCCTCTGACTTCTAGAGCATTAGATTGAATGGGGAGCCTGTTTTTTATTATGGCTGAGAATAAAAAAAAATAATGTTTAACTATTCCGTGACTTTAATGGAACACAGATTTGGTTTGTCTTGGAAATGACTGTTCCGCATTATAATTACAATTTGCTTGCAGCGTCAGTGAAGGCACACGGTGGAGCTGGCTTCCAAACCACGGAGGCAAAGAAAAGAGAGGACAAGCACTAAGATACATGTGTGCATACACACGTACATACATACACATATACATCATCCATTGGTTCATTTGCAATTCATGACACTTTGGAACAGGGAAGATTTTTTTTCAGAAGGCAACATCCGTTCCCTGACAAACTCATAAATCATTTTATTTTTCTGCTATAAAGGAAAAATCACTTTTAAAACCAGTGCGATCTTTGAGTCTCTGCTCATTTGGCAAATGCATCTCATGCTGAAATAAACCTGCTGTCAAGTTTGACAAGAAATCTGCATTCCCTGAATGTATGTACTTTGCTGCATTCATTCAGAGGCACGCCATTTTGGATGATGCTCTCACTGAGCTGCTCTCGCCAGGGTGCTGCACTGGGCATCCAGGTTCCTCCCTTGGGACCCTGCCAATGTAGTCCTTTCACCATTTTTGAGGGCTTTAAAGTTTCACCCAAGGATTAGTAGTGTGATAGGAGAGTATGGAAGCAATCCAAATGGTGCAGAAGAAAGGAAGCAGATTATAGCTAATCAGATTCTATAAAGCACCTTGTGTTAATTCTAGGGTTTCAGCTGTTTTCTCTTAGAAACTATATTCCTGGACTGAGTCCCTGCTGGAGGAGCATTGGGGTCATTGGCTGTAAATTATTCGGTGCCCAGTGTTTCATCAGCTGGGCCTTTGTACTTGTTCTTTCTCTCTGAAGTGTGTTCTCCTAGTCTTTGCATGGCCAGCAAATTCTCATCCTTTAAGACTCAGCTCATTTAACTCTGATAATCATTCATTGAATTCAGTGTTATTAGCACCTCTTAAAAGATAAACTGGGACTCAAAGAGTCTAAGTAGTTTGTCTCTTGGCTAATAACTAATAGAGACAGGATTCCAACCCCAGGGTTCTAGAGCCCGTATTCTTGAAGGTCACATTATGCTGCTTAGTCCTGTGCTCTGAAAAGGATCTCAGACTAGTCTGGGGAAAAAAGTTCAATCTTGCTAACTAGTTCCAGAATGGGGGTGCTCATGTGATCTTGCAGGAACCTGGGGGTTCACTGAAGGGTTCCTAAAAAAAAAAAAAAGCAAGCTTGAGTTGGAAGAGCTGAAAGAGTACTGAAAGAGGAAAATACATTCTGTGTAAAGGAACATCAGGCAAAATGGCGCATCATTGTGAAATAGCAGGAGTCACTGATGGAGCTACTTTAAGGAGATGAGTATTGTTTGAGCATTATTGTGAGAAAGAGAGTGGTAGAAGCTAAGGCTGCAGAATCTAGTAGGAATGAATACATATAAGGTCCAAGATGCCAAGTTACATTGCCTCCGACCTTGGAAGGAGCGTAGAGCAATTGTAAGCAGCAGAGTGACGTGGTCAGATTTGCCTTTTAGGAATGTCAATATAGCTGTCATGTGGAGAATGGATTGGAGCAGGGCAAGTGTAGGGGATGGAAGACCTTTTAGAACTGTATGCAGTAAGGCAAGTAAAAGATACTGTGAAGCCCGAAGCAGGACAGTGACAGTAGACAGGGAGAGGATGGGTCTGATTCATGGAGATTTAGAAGATAATATTGGGGGCGCCTGGGTGGCTCAGTCCTTGAGCATCTGCCTTTGGCCCAGGGCATGATCCCAGGGTCCTGGGATCGAGCCCCATGTCAGGCTCCTCTGCTGGGAGCCTGCTTCTTCCTCTCCCACTCCCCCTGCTTGTGTTCCCTCTCTCACTGGCTGTCTCTCTCTGTCAAATAAATGAATAGAATCTTAAAAAAAAAATAGAAGATAAGATCAGTAAGCTTTGGACTGGGAAGATGGGGAGGTTGAAAGGTGAGTTTAGGTATACTCCAGGGTTTCTGGCTCATGGTTCCTGGGTAGATGACAGTGCTGTTCTTGGAGCAAGAGAACCAGGTTTAGTGAAGAAAAGGCTAAGTTTCCTTGGTTTAGTACATGATGGGACATGGTAGCACAAGTGTCCAACTTGTCCTCACACCAGAAGTGCTGGAGAAATGACAAAACTGAGATGGTGATTGGGAATACACAAGCATGGGAGAGATTGTGAAAACCAGCACTTCAAGGAAAGTGTTTGAGGACAGAAGAACAGTCCTTAGACCCACGTGGCACAACAGTGGTTACTGGGCTGCTAGAGCAAGAGGAAGTTGCAAGAGAAACTTGAACTCTGAATGAGGCAGGGCCCAGGGGACTCAGTCACCTAGCCACCTGTAGCTCCCCTGTCTTCTAGGAAGTGGGATCGGCTTCCATCTGGGGCTGGAAAACAGTAGTCAGAAAGACCTGAGAAAATGACTGCAAGCCCGTCATCCATCTGAGAGTGCTCAGTGGTCCAACTATGGAGGACAGTAACATATTCTGCAAAGTGAAAATTGTTTCTAAAGAGACAGACATTTTTCATATGTTTTTCTTAGCAAAATCCAGAGAATTGGAATTTAATTTAAAGGACATGAGCATTGTAAATAACTGTTGTTTATTATTATTATTGTTATTAATAAATCTGTTTCTGTTTCTATGGCAGTAACTGTCACAAAGTTCTGCCCCTTAAGTGTGACGGTATGCCCAGTGTTAAGTAGAAAATAGAATAGGGAGAAAAAAATGTATTTTTATTTTCATCATTAACCATTCAAAGGTTTGGTTTCTGTAATTATTTTCTAATTAGACTTCATTTGTGGCTAGCCATTTGCATTCATATTGAGATTTAACAAACTTTTACTGTGTGCCTGCTATCTGCCTGGAGGTATGCCTGACACTTTGATGTTTCCTTTAAGTGTTTCCCTGAAACTTTACCACAGGGCCAGAATGATTTTGTCCATTTTACAGATAATAAAACTGAGGCTCTCAGAGGTGAAGTGATTTGAGTTTACTCAGACAATTAGAGGAGGCCAAGGATTTGAGCACATGTGTGCGTACACACACACGTGTTAAATTCTAAGTCCAGGGTGTTTTTTTTTTTTCCTTTCAATACAACTGCTGTTTCTAATTCTAAAATGTGGTTCACATCCTGCTGATTTTTCTAACTGAATAAATCTTTTCTCTTCTTTCCTTAACTCCTGAGCATCCCAATCCCATTGAACAAACTCATTAAAAAACAGGAGGATAAGTCAAATTGTGACCTTTATAAAATAATCATTCCTAGATCATCTCTGCACATTCTTTGAGTCTACATATTTGGTAGTTTTGATTTGGTCTAAGGGAAATCAATGGGTACTGTATAAAATGCAAATTTTTCTCATCAATGCACTTGAGGCTAATGGACTGTGGTGATTTATACAAATTTATAGGGCTGTTTAGTGTCAGATTAACTATATGACCTTCTACATCTTTAAACACGTCCAAATTATCTTTGAGGTTTAAAAACAAGGTGACTGGGCCGAAGCATGCTTCTAGTGAGAGAGTCCTGTGTGGCTGTAGAAGTGAATCATGGCTAACGTAGTCCTATGTGGCTTCAGTGCCTGAGTAAACACTCACACTTAGCTCAACAAAATATACATAATGGCCATCACTGCCGTTCACTTTTCCATTTTCCTTCATTTCATTTTCATAGGAAACGGAATAGATCCTGAATCTGTATATGGGAGGCAAACTCTTGTATTTTTCAACTTGATTTGCCAGGATATAAGAGAAGACAATAGGGAAGAAGAAAACACAAAAGTGAAATTATTGCGTCTATCCAGTACACTAACAAATTCTATAAAGCAAAAGTTTTGATGAATACACTGACTTTTAGAAAGCCAAACAATGATTGTCTAGGGAGGGTAAAAAAACCACCATGTTTTTTCAGGTCTTCCATTAATCTGGCAAACATCTGAGTATCTACTCTAAGTGAGGCCCTTTGCTAGACACTGGAGACATGAAAAGAAATAGGATAGACACGGTTTCTTCTGTTAGTCTTGAAGGTATCAAGTAGGTCATTATGGGTGCCTGCCGCACGCCATGTCTATTTTCTGTGGAGATGTCAGTAGTGGCTAAATGTCAGCAGCAGGCCAGATGCCTGATGACCAGTCCCTCAGAAGAATCCCTGTGTAGGAAATCAAGCAGATAATTTAGATGGAGCCTTTCTCTGTTTTAGGGCATAGCTGTTGGTTATAGGTCTGCTATAAGAGCTGATAAATACAGAAGGGAAAAGAGATTGAGATGCAGAAACAAAGTATGGATGTTTAGACTTACCTGATGCTTTTGAGGAATACAGAGGGACTGCAAAATGATGAGGATTTCTGAAAAGACCTTGATCTAGAAATGGTACTCACATGCACATGGGTCCCTGAAATGCCATCATTATTAGTAAAAATCATGCTAACTAGGAAAATAATGTAAAACTGGCTAGTATCAATTGAATGTCCATTATATGCCTGGTCCTGTCCTGGGGACTCCACAAACACGATCTCATTTACTCCTCAGAACATTCCTGGAAGGTGTACATCATTATCACCGCACCCCTGGGACACGGATCCATGATATGATTGGCTGGACTCAGGTCATGTGGCTACTGCGTGCTGCGCATGCTTGTGCTCTTGTTGGCCCGCCGTCTGTGCTGTAATTATGTCCCAGGCTCCCCACTGTCACATACTGTGTGGCATTATTAAGACATTCTCCTCTGGTAACCTTGCACTGTTTTCTCCACTTTTATATTTCAACTAGCAGAGAAGCCGAAGACATTGCATACATTATCTCATTTAAACTGCCCACACTGTGATATGGGCATTATCCCTATTTTATTCGTGTGGTTAATGAGTTTCAGAGAGTGTTAGTAAGTTTCCCAAAGTCCACATGGCTTCTAAGGAATCAGCTCAGAGAAAGAAGTTTATGCTTTGAAGTTGGAAAGTTGGCTCCAAACCTCATCTCTGTATCTTACCACCTGTATTAATTATCTATTGCTGCATAACAAATTACCCCATAACTTAGCAACTTCAAATAACACACACTTATTAGCTCGCAGTTTCTGCGGCTCAGGAATCCTGGCAGGGCTTAGATGGATCTCCTGGCTCAGGGTGTCCCATAAGACAACAATCAAGGTGTCAGCCAGGGCCATAGTCATTACAGGGTTCAACTGAGGTGAGACCCATTACCAGGCTCACCCAGAGGATGTTGGCAGGATTTAGTTCCTTATGGGATGTTGGCCAGAGGCTGCCCTCTGTTCCTCGCCACACAGGTTTCTCCATAGGATGGCTCACAATGTGGCGGCTGGCTCCATCAAAGTGAGCAAGCAAAAGAGAGAGTATGGGCAAGATGGAAGTCAGTCTCTTCTAGTCTATCTTGGGAGAGAGAGCCCATTCCATTTGCTATGTTCTGTTCACTAGTAGCAAGTCACTAGATCCAGCCCACACCAAAGGGGAGGAGACCACACAAGGATGTGAGGCTGCCCACCACACTCCCTGTCTGAGAGCCTAAGTTTACTTAGCCTCTTTTAGTCTTCATTTGCCCATGTTTAAAGGAAGAATAATATCCACTTTGCTCTATTGATGTAGGAATTAAACAAAATAAACTATATAAAGCCCCTGACCCATAATAGTTGCTCAGTGAATTATAACTACAGTTACTATTGCTTTGTTGATATTGTAAGTGGGAGAGCCAGAATTCAAACCCAGGTATGCGTAATTCCTGCCCATACTGCCTCACATCCCCTCCTACACAGCATTGCTTTGGGTCTGAGGTAATCTGAGATGAGCCCTCATTTTCTGAGATAGTTTGATTAAAATAGTCCAAGAAGAGCCATTTATCCTAGTGTCCTGTGCAAAGGGAGAGGCAAGGTGGATTTTTTTTTTTTTTTGGCCTTAACAACTATAAAATATGAGGAAGCCTTTGTAGGAGAGGTTTTCTTTGTTCAAGTCTTTAGCTAGTCTCATAAGACATTTTAATGTTAATAAGGCTCCCAGAGGGATAATATAATTGATACAATACTCTTCCAGAGCTGTTCTAAACATTGCAGTCACCCGAGTGTAGAAATATATCTTCCCAATGTCAGAAAACGCAGAGTGGTTACTGAACTCTGATTTGCTTGACTCTGGGACGGTTTCTTTGAAGATGGATCTTAATGGGGAGGCTGACTTTGGAGCCATGGGAGCAAGACTGATGAATGTGCTGGAAGTGCTGCAGTGGCCTTTCAGATGCCTGGACGTCACTGGGGGAAATAAAAATGCTAAGGAGAATTAATGTGATAAGCAAGTGCTGTCAGTGAGCCATCTCAGAATCATGGACTTTGGATTGTAGGAAAACCATATAGTGCGTTGGAAGACCATGGGCTTTGGAGTCAGCTAGACAGAAATGGGTTTGAGTCCAAGTTCTGCCTCTTTCTAGCTGGGTGGGACCTTGAGCAAATAATTTAACTTCTTATGACTCCCAGCTACTTATTCTGCAAAGTTGGGTAATAATAACTCTATCACAAGGTTGCATGGATGTGAAGGAGCACACCAAAGGTGCCTAATAAATTTTAGGCCTCATCTTCCTTTTAAAGCTTGCTTTTAATCCAGTGGTGGTAAATATTTAACAACAGGCTCTCCAAAGTGTAGGAGGGGAAGCCCTGATTGTAGCATTTGTCTGTTTCTGTAGTGTAAAAACTCCTGCCACACACTGGCTTCTAGCTACCAACCTGGTCACTGAACATGGAGTTGGGAAGGGAATACGTGCAATCCACTCTTGGGAGTGTCTTTTTCCTGCTATCTCTGTCCAGCTTTCTTTCTTTCATGCAGATTTATGCCTTCTGCCAGGACTATGACCATTTTTGCAAAATTAGCTCTCTCATCCTCCTCTAAACCCTCTCCACCTTCCCACTCCATTCCTCCAATTAAAAATTACCAGGCATGCAAATAAGCTTCCCTTCTCTGTTCATCTGGTCCCCCACATCATAGGCTGGAGGGTAAGTTGATGTCAATATTTATTTCCAGTCGACTGATAAAGTAGTCAGAGGGGAGAAGGAAAAGAGCTGAAGCTATCAGGCACCTCATGTTTGCCTGTTCTCCATGTTTGCTTCAGTCATTGTTCCAAGGGTCACCTTTCTGCATCAGTTTCACATTTGATCTCATTTCTGGTCCGGGTACAAAGTGTGGCTCTAGACAGATACCAGAGCTTGGTGAAGAGAGGAAAAGGCTGTTGCTTTGCTACTTTCCGGCAAAGCTGCTGTATCAAAACTTCTTCTTACCTTTTTCCATTTGAAAATTTCAGGGGCCATCATGGCTCTCCTCCACTTATTTCCTTTCTCAGACATGGGATGGACAAGTTAGTTCTCCTCAACTTCCTTTCAATTTTTGGTCCAATTTAGCAGAGGTCCCTATATTAGAGGGATTGTTCCCTAGGATGTACAAATATAGCCTTTTCCAAATTTTTAAAAAACTGATCTTGTGATAATTTCAATAAGGATGTAGGAAAAGAGAATTTACATCCTTTTCTCAAGTCGTGATCTTATATGGATATCTTTGGCTAATATTTGGATTTGTGCTAAGTGCTATTAGGAAGTAAAGGCAAAGTAGTGTGCATTTCCACCTGCCAGTGAAAAACATTTTGGGGAGGACAGGAAGGACTTTAGAGCTTTCAGATCCTCCCTATCCCTAAATTCAGTACCAACAATAAGTAGAGGNCCAACAATAAATAGAGGAACCCATTTAAATATCAGCCCCATCATAGCTAAAGTGTTTCATTCTAGGGGACTCTGAAGAAAAAAAAAAAGGAGTCAGCATGATTATTATAATTACTTTAAGAAGATTTTTTAGTTGTCCCACACTATTCCAGTGGAAAACAAGCCTTGTCTCCTTCTTGTATGATAAGCTGTGCAACCAAAGGGACAGGAAGTCCTCACATGTATTCTTGGAAGTGGTGTGCAATATAACCCATCCTGTAAGCATCCTTTTAGACCTATAGAACCGTCTCCCTATAATAAAGAGGATTTAGGGAGAGTTTGTGGAGCCAAAAATTCCACATGCACAAAACCCTTTGGATGAAAGAGTGTTAAGGTGAATATTTTTTACATAAATTCCTATGACTGTCCCAGTATGCTTTGAGAAAAACCAAGTCTGCTCTTGGACACAGCTGATTGGACAGATCATCTGGAGGGAAGCCAGTCACTTCTGAGATGTCCTGGTGAAAACTTTGACTGACAGAAACATTCCATCGTGAGTGACAGCGAATTGAGCCAATTAAATTTTCTTTGGGGAGAAGAAAGTTGTAAGTGCTGAGTTAATTAGAGAAAGGGTAGTTACTTCAGCTTGGGCTACCTGCCCCAAGAAAACTGAGCAAATTTTTCAGTTTCTGTGAACCCCATTGTCTACCCCAAATTCAGAAGTATGAGACCCAGGGTTCTAATGACTGTGGCTCATGACACAGTTTCCAGTGTGTATCTTTTCTTTGCACCATCATAGAATGGAACATGACTATCAGGTGCAATGTTTTAGTGGCTAAAGTAATAGAGCTTCACATGCCTTTCAAATAGGAGAGGTTTGGTCTTAAAAAGAGTGGTCAAGTACTTAATTCTTTCTGGAAAGGAGGGCTGAACACGTATCCCCCCTCCACCCACATCATCCTTCAAAGAACTCTCTGCTCTCTTGTAATGGGAGAAAAATTAGGATCTAATGGTATAAAACCTAGGCAAATGTACCCTTTGACTTGTTTTATGGGATTATCCCCTCATAGTATCTTGAGAGCTGCCCCTAGTTCAGATGAAGACAGTTTAGAAAGTTGGATGGGTTTTTTGTTGACAGTATTAACTTGGCGCTAGATGCCTTATTACACATCCAAGCATTGGAAGATCATTTTATGACTAACATTTGGGTTAAATCTGTAAGCATTGTTTATCTTTGACATTATTTCCCTTAAAAAAAGGCAATAGCAGCAACATTTTTCTCCTGTCATTTTGGCCTCCACAAGGGGAAGGAGGTTGGTGGAATAGGGGTGAAGAAGGCAATGATGACAAGATGCTGAGATGCTGTCTTTCCTTCTATCTCCCAGTTTTGCTTGTCGGGGGGTATGTTGACATGGCACAGAAGGACTTGCCTCAGGGAGTCCCACGAGTGAAAACTGATGGATGTTCACCACCAAATCCCTTTCTTTAAGGGATGTTATCATGTCACATTTCTGAAAATACAGAATGCACTCTGGATAATATTTTCACATATGCTGATGAACACAGCTGCCAAGAAAAGCATGCTTTAAAAAAAAAAAACACCCAAGGGATGTTGAGGGTTGTTTACAGAATTTATATTTTCAGGGCCTTTCTTGATCCTCTCAGTGATGTTATAAGCTTTACGTATTCCCCTCACTGCTTATTCCCATTCTAACCTTGCTCAGAAAGGGAAGAGTAGAAATAATTAGAGTTTGATTCTTAATTTTCTAATAATGCGCAGTGATGGAGATAATAAACTGGCCCCATTTTGAGTGAAAAAGCACACACACAGCCAAACCCAAACAAAATGAAAGACAGTTTTAAAAATGTGCAACCAGGGGCGCCTGGGTGGCACAGTGGTTGAGCGTCTGCCTTCGGCTCAGGGCGTGATCCCGGCGTTACGGGATCGATCCCCACATCAGGCTCCTCTGCTATGAGCCTGCTTCTTCCTCTCCCACTCCCCCTGCTTGTGTTCCCTCTCTCGCTGGCTGTCTCTATCTTTGTCAAATAAATAAATAAAATCTTTAAAAAAAATAAATAAATAAAAATAAAAATGTGCAACCAAATCATTTCTAGTACAACCATAATAAAATATCATTTATTTTGAGTTTTATTTTCTAGTCTTCAGTTTATATATTTTACATCAGTGCAGTCGTTTTAAATTCCACCCTCCAAGTTTCATTGAGGAAACTGAGCCAATTTGGCAAAGTCATGATTATCATTTCTTATGTTTCTAGAGTAATCAATGGAAAAGGTAGTCTATGTTTTAACTAGTTATTTCTCCATTTTTTCACAACCAGTTGTTTTCAATTTAACCAGTCATAGACTTGCAATTATCGTCTTTATTTCTTAGTCTTTATTTTTCTTCCAATTGAGTCACTTTTAAGGAAAAGATTTAAGAATTTTGTATTGGTTGTTAACATTTTTACCACTTTCACCAAATTATTTTCCAAAAGTTTTGCCAAGGGTACCATGGGTATTATTCCTTGTATTCTGAATTTCAAATAGCAGGGCAGCTTTATGTAGGCATTAGGCTTTTTTTTTAATTAAAAAAATTATTGAAGTCTAGTTGACATACAATATTACATTAGTTTCAGTATACAACGTGGAGATTTGACAAGTCTCTCCATTAAGGCATTAGGGCTTCTGTAAAATGTTTGCAGACAAAGTGAACAGGTGTGGAGGAAATAAGCTTCCCTGGTTTTTCTTCTGAAAAACATTCAATAACCAATTGCTTTTCTCTTTGCATGGTCTCCTATGAGTAAATCATGTAGCCTATCTTTATCAGAGTATAGATCTATATCTTAGTTTTCATGGATTAATCTTGCCTCTGGCTTCAGTTTATGTGCCCTTATTTTTCCCTTAATCCCAATTTTTTCCTTTATTTACTTTTGTATCCATCTTTCTCTGATTATTGCTATGAGATTATCTTTTGAACTAGATCGGAATAATTTAAAAAGACAATTTTTAAATTATTGTAGGGAAATACTCTGATGTAGCATATGTTCATTGAGTCATCGAATGAATAAGTGAATACACTGTTTAGAAAGATTTTGAATGTTAAAAGCATTCTTTTCATATTCACTTTTTTCAAATAAAGCTAGGCAGTATAAATCCTGATGTGCTGATTTAGGTTCTTGCTAATTTAAATTATTATTCTCATAATAATACTTCATACTTTAAAAAATGATTTCACTTCCATTACTTTATTCGATACTCAAAAGAATCCTATGAGTTGGAAAAGACTGGCTTCATTTTCTCCATTTTATAGAAAAGCGAACAGACATCCAGAAAGGGGGCGTGCCTGGGTGGCTCAGTTGTTAAGCATCTGCCTTTGGCTCGGGGTGTGATCCCGGGGTCCTGGATTCAAGCCCCGCATCAGGATCCTCTTCTGGGGGCCTGCTTCTTCCTCTCCCACTCCCCCTGCTTGTGTTCCCTCTCTCGCTGGCTGTCTCTCTCTCTAATAAATAAATAAAATCTTAAAAAAGAAAGAAAGAAAGAAAGAAAGAAAGAAAGAAAGAAAGAAAGAAAGCAAGCCAGAAAGAAAAGAAAGGCTCAGGCCTTACTACAGATTATGCCCATCCCAGGGGTTTTACCTGTATTAAATTGTGCCAGGTATTGTTATCCTGATTTTACAAAAAGAAATAGAACTTCAGGAGAACTGAGTAGCTCGCCTACAAACAAGGAGAGCACCCAGGCTAGTTGGATCCCCAGGCACATGCCACACTTTTTACATCACTTACCCATTGATCACTCTGGCCACCATTTGGGGAACTATGATTACTCTTTTTTTTTACAAATGAGGGAACTGAGGCTCAGAGGTGGTTGTAACTCGCCAAAGCTCTTGCGCCTCACAAACATAGCAGCCAGAATGTAGATGATGGTCTTTGTCAAATCAATCAATCAATCAATCAATGCTCTGCTTACTACTTGTGTGGAAATACAGAATATAAGCATCTGAAGTTACCTTTGAGGTCATCTGGTATAACCACAGTAACAAGCAAAACAGCTGGTGTACTGAGTACATGTTTATGTGTCAGGCATCCTGCTAAACATGCACCCACACCCCTGTACACAGTTCTGTAACAACCCTGTGAGGAAGGTACTGTTATTAACTATCCCTTCCCCTTTAATAGATGATAAAACTGAGGCCCAGAGACGTTAAATAACTTGCCCATGACCACAGAGTTAGTAAGGGCAGAGCAGGTCTTGTGCCCTGTGTACGAATCACCCTACACAGCTCATAGAGCATTCTCTGAGGCCCTGTACCTCCGGAAACAAGGGGTCTCCCTATGATGAGGCATTCCGTCCCGTTGGAAAATTCATCTGACATATGCCTCCCTGAGGCCCCACTAATGGGTCTAGAAGTGTGCCTGGCACATAATTAGCACAATACAATGTTTGTTAAATAAATGCATATATTTCTTTTAAAATCTTGCTGTGAGGTCTGTTTGCTGTTCCCTGCCAGGGCCTTTCTGAGACCAGGGTGCTGAGCTCATGTTTCTCTCAGTTACCTCTTCTTCGGAATGCATGTCCTTATCTTGCTCTTCCCAAACATTTTCTACCTGTCAAGTTTTTTAATGCCTTCATTTATTCTTCTAGAACCTTGAATAAAGAGCGAGTACTAGAAGGCCAATGTTATCTTCTATCGTATGACAGAAAACGATCCTAATTCTAAAAAATACATGTTCTCAGTTAAGTACCCAGTTAATATGGGTACGCCTGCCATTTGTGACCTCCCATTCCCAGTCTGAAGCCCTGGAAGGGGCTAAGAGCATTATCACAGTAAAGGAAATCCACTGTCTTCTTGGTAAAATAGGCATGGTAACATTATGACATCTTTTCTTTTTGTGATAAATCCCCAAAATAAGCTTGAGTCATCTGTCCATTAGAACTTCTTAGTATATTTCCCCCCATTAAAGTAAAATGCCTTTTATTACTAAAGATACTATCATGTTTGTTATATTATATTAAAACATTTTTCCATGTCTATCAACGTTAAGATATGAATAACCATTTCTCCAGCAATCTCTGTCCTAAGTGGATGCCATAAACAAGTATGTGCACATATGTAATAGGAAATTACAACATAGATATTTATATTAGCATTGGTCCAGTTGGTCAAAAATTGGAAATAATGTAAGTATTCATCAACCAGTAGAATAGATCAATATGTCACAGAGTAGTTACATAATGGGATATTATATAGCAATAAAAAGAAAGAAGCTACAGATACATACAAAAACATAATGTAGGATAAAGGAAGTTGTACTCAAAAGGATACATACAAATCCATTTATATGAAATTTTAACACAGATGAAGAGTATGTTGTTTCAGAAAATGGATAGAAAAATGGTTAAACAGTAAAGATAAACAAAATTATTACCCTAAGAGTCAGGAGGGTGAAGACCATAGCAGATGGGATGGGAAGGGCATCAGGATTAGGAAGGACATCTTCTCAGCTGCTGGTGACCATCTCCGCACATGGGTAATGGTAAATGGGTATTTAACAACATTTTGTAAACTCTATGTCTATAGGCTTAAGTTCCTTTACATACATACATCGTATGTCATGGTAAAAAATATCTTGGCAGAATAGTGGTTAAGAGAAAGAATAGGGCACCTGGGTGGCTCAGTAGGTTAAGCATCTGCCTTCGGCTCAGGTCATGGTCCCAGGGTCCTGGGATCAAGCTCCACATCAGGCTCCCTGCTCAAAGGAAAGTCTGCCTCTTCCTCTGGGGCACCTGGGTGGCACAGCGGTTAAGTGTCTGCCTTCGGCTCAGGGTGTGATCCCGGCGTTATGGGATCGAGCCCCACGTCAGGCTCCTCCGCTGTGAGCCTGCTTCTTCCTCTCCCACTCCCCCTGCTTGTGTTCCCTCTCTCACTGGCTGTCTCTATCTCTGTCAAATAAATAAATGAAATCTTTAAAAAAAAAAGAATAAATTGCCACATGCTTAGTGCTCAGACATACTACTGAAAACATCTCAGTGTATGTCCTTGCAGTCAAGAAAATATACTTGTAGCCCCTCATCTGCTTCACGTATGGCTTCTGTGAAGACACAAGAATGGGTGTGAAGACAGCAGAAGAATGAGGACCTCCTTTGTTCGGTTGCCTTTTAGACTTTCCCCCCTGTCTGTGAGTGGGCCACATTGAATAAACAATGAGTTGATGGAGAAATATGTGTCTAATTCAGCGATTTCATCTCTGATGCATCTCAGGTCCCTAACATTTACCATGTTAGAGATAGTGACATGTTAGATCTGCCATGTCCTGCTCTCCTCTGGCGAGACCTCACTTTGTGATGTGGTAAGCAAACTACCAGGCTGTGGATTTTATTAAAAGCAGTAAGTAGTGGCAGCAATGAGAAGTAATGCCCAAGTGATCCATACTCACGCCTGTGAGCCTTGCTCTCCTCAGCGAGGAAGCCAAGGGCCTCATTTCCACTGTGTTATATAAGCCGAGAAACGGAATCATGATGCTCTGATGGGCTGCACAGTTCTCAGCAGCCTTCCTGCCAAATCCTCCAAGACATCTAACTTCTCCCTTCAACAATTCCCCAGGCGGGCATTTGGTATGCACTCTATACGCTCCTGCAGTGACCCACACATACATCACAAAACATTTTTATTTTATTTGGATTGCAGCATTGCCTAAATATTTGTCCTTATTTTTCTAAGATTCATAGAAACTGGATGAGACTGAAAATGAAGCAAACCAGGCCTGTCTAATTCATCCAGGCTACTCATGAACATCCTCCCATTCACTCAGATCTGGGGCTCATTTTGGGTCCTTCCCATGGTGCTGAAGAGTG
>NC_048224.1:36371350-36492784 GCF_002007445.2 Ailuropoda melanoleuca | reverse complement strand
TGAGCCTGCTTCTTCCTCTCCCACTCCCCCTGCTTGTGTTCCCTCTCTCGCTGGCTGTCTCTATCTCTGTCGAATAAATAAATGAAATCTTTAAAAAAAAAGAATAAATTGCCACATGCTTAGTGCTCAGACACACTACTGAAAACATCTCAGTGTATGTCCTTGCAGTCAAGAAAATATACTTCTAGCCCCTCATATGCTTCACTTATGGCTTCTGTGAAGACACAAGAATGGGTGTGAAGACAGCAGAAGAATGAGGATCTCCTTTGTTCGGTTGCCTTTTAGACTTTCCCCCCTGTCTGTGAGTGGGCCACATTGAATAAACAATGAGTTGATGGAGAAATATGTGTCTAATTCAGCGATTTCATCTCTGATGCATCTCAGGTCCCTAACATTTACCATGTTAGAGATAGTGACATGTTAGATCTGCCATGTCCTGCTCTCCTCTGGCGAGACCTCACTTTGTGATGTGGTAAGCAAACTACCAGGCTGTGGATTTTATTAAAAGCAGTAAGTAGTGGCAGCAATGAGAAGTAATGCCCAAGTGATCCATACTCACGCCTGTGAGCCTTGCTCTCCTCAGCGAGGAAGCCAAGGGCCTCATTTCCACTGTGTTATATAAGCCGAGAAACGGAATCATGATGCTCTGATGGGCTGCACAGTTCTCAGCAGCCTTCCTGCCAAATCCTCCAAGACATCTAACTTCTCCCTTCAACAATTCCCCAGGCGGGCATTTGGTATGCACTCTATACGCTCCTGCAGTGACCCACACATACATCACAAAACATTTTTATTTTATTTGGATTGCAGCATTGCCTAAATATTTGTCCTTATTTTTCTAAGATTCATAGAAACTGGATGAGACTGAAAATGAAGCAAACCAGGCCTGTCTAATTCATCCAGGCTACTCATGAACATCCTCCCATTCACTCAGATCTGGGGCTCATTTTGGGTCCTTCCCATGGTGCTGAAGAGTGGAGCTCAACCCATCAACAGCTGCAAGGTCATACATCTCCACGAGGTCGTTAGGGCAAGGCAGAGCACATCTCCACTACTTGCGGTGATTAACAGGCTGGCATGACACATCCGTCTTCCAGACTACCTGATGTGCTCTTTTGAATTAGGCAATGACTTCAATAGAGCAGAGCAGGTCTATCTGTGCCTGATTAGATTTATTCAGGACCACACTTACTGAGCATCCATTGTGTACCAGGCCTGGGCTAGATGCTGGAGCTCATAGGGGAATTAAATTTCACAACTGACATGGAACCGAATGCATCTCAATCAAGTGAGAGAAATGCAGTGTCAGCGTGTTTATGGGGGCACTGAAGGAGAAATCGCTAATAATTAATACTGAGAAGTGGAAGGGCAGAGAAAGCTTCTCAAGAGTCTGATATTTACATGAAGGAAGGAAGATTCATTATAGCCCTGACAAAGCCATTTGGAAAAAGTAAAACTAAATCATCTCTGGGAAAAGTGAGGGACCTAATTATGAAATGCCCCAAAGAACACTCCTAGTTAAAAAATAAAGAGTAGTATGTAGTTAGGAGCTCAATTCCATTATCCATCTAGGTGATTAAAACAAAACAAAAACAAACAACACTTAAAAAAAAACCTCTGAGATTCTTCAAAATGGAAAAACTGCAGAGTTAATATTAAGCCATGACTTACTCGACTTTGTATTCTCCATCCCCAGTATGTCTCAGTAAATGCATATTGATGGAATAAAGGAATGAATGATTTATTATGCAACCTAAAAATACATATATACACATGTAGAATGTGTGTGGAAGCAGGTGGCATGTGTCGAGTATGTGAAAACAGACCTACTTGCAGAGAGGCCTGGCTCTCATTGGCGCAGCTGTTGGAGACGTGGTCTTAATGACGGTTTTGGTTTCAGCACTGGAAGCCAAGTGTAACCTGGAGAGGATACTCAAACCACCCGAGCCACCTGCAGAAGAGTTTCTTTTACCAGAGCTTCAACAGGAGATTGGGTGAGAGAAAAGAGACACATAGATCGTTTCTGTTTCCCTTCTTCCCTAAGATCTGCTGCATTAAGAATGGTGTCAGGCACACAAGGAACAATGGATGTTTGGCGAGGATGGAGGAAAAGGAACCCTTGAGTGTTGTTGGTGGGAATGCAAGCTGGTGCAGCCCCTGTGCAAACAGTACGGAGGTTTCTTAAAAACTTAAAAATAGGACTATCCAGGTTGCCTGGGTTGCTTGTCAGTTAAGCGGCCGGCTCATGATTTCTGCTCAGGTCATGATCTCAGGGTACTGGGATCCAGCCAGGAGTCAGGTTCTGTGCTCAGCAGGGAGTCTGCTTAAGGATTCTTTCTCTCCCTCTCCCTCTGCCCCTTCCCCTGCTCACATGCTTGTCCCCCCAAATAAATAAATAAATAAATCTTTTTTATAAAAATAGAAGTATCCTACAATCCATTAATCACACTACTGGGTATTTACCTAAAGAATGCAAAAATGCTAATTTGAAAGGAGACATGTACCCCATGTTTATGGCAGCTTTATCTACAATAGCCAAACTATGGAAGCAGCCCAAGCAACCGTTAATAAATGAATGGATAAAGAAGTGGTATTTATATATTCCATATATTCCATATATATATATATATATATATATATATATGTGGAATATTACTCAGCCATAAAAAGGAATGAAGTCTTGCCATTTGCAAGAACATGAGAGTATCTGGAGATACAGTGCTAAGCAAAATTAATCAGCCAGAGAAAGACAAATACCATATGATCTCATTCCTATATGGAATTTAAGAAACAAAGCAAATGAGCAAAGGAAAAAAAAAAGAGAGAGAGAGAGACAAACCAAGAAGCAGACTCTTAACTACAGAGAACAAACTGATGGTCACCAGAAGGGAGCTGAGTGGAGGATGGGTGAAATAGATGAAGGGGATTAAGAAGACACTTATCATTATGAGCACTAAGTAATGTATAGAATTGCTGAATCACTATATTGTACACCTGAAACTAATACAATACTATGTATTAAGTACACTGAAATTCAAATTAAAAACAATAAATTTTGTAATGAAAAAGAAAGAGTGTCATGACACCTAACAGGGAAACACGCAAAGAGTAAACTAAAGCCAGAAGTTCCACTTCTGAGCCATCCTTTCATTGCCCACCTCTCTGTCTTTCTTTGGCCTCCCCACTCATCCTTCACTGTTTCCCCAGAACAAGCTGGCTAAATGTGTTCTAAACAGTAATTCCAGGAGCTCTTCCCATCATGCTGTATTTGAGTAGGATGTGCTCGCTCCTTGTTTGGAGTGTCATCTGATCATGGATCTTGAGAGCAGCAGGTGTGCTCAGTCCCAGGTGGATCTGAGCACAAGGAACCGTAGGAACAAAGAGGAGGCACCAACCAGGCCTGTGGTAGAAAGTAAAGGTGAAGGGGAGAAGATAGACCTTCTAGATGTGAAATCATCTGGAGTGAACCTTAAACAATGAATAGCTGTTAGCCAGGATAAAAAATGGAGTGTGGAACTGGAGGCAGAGAGAATAGGATGTTCCTAACACGAAGGAAAGGCCAAGCTAGGTGATGGGCATCTACAAGTGTTTTGGTTTCAGAAGATTGAAGGACATATGGAGGGAGAGGGCCAGAAGTGAAGCAATGGAGCTCAGCTGGACCAGATCTTGACATGCCTCCTATGGGTGCTAATGAGTTAATATTTTATTCTTGAAGGCCGTGAGTATAGGTCAGAGCACTCACTGCGTTGCAGAGAAGGAACTGGAGGGAAGAAGAAGAACTCTTTGGGACACTCTCATTATGATCAAAGGGTGAGGAGGGGAAGGCTCTAGAACTTCTTCATCCCCGTGATTGCACTTGTCCCAGATTGCCTTGTGTTCAATTTAATTCTACAAATAAATGATCTCTCAGGCAGAGGTCATGCCTTTTTTTTTCCCACCTCCCAGCTCAAAGTTAATTTATTGGTATCACAATCCGTGTGAATACTTAGGAATGCTATGAGGAGGCTCAAATTCTCTAGGTCCCATTCCAGAGGCAGGTGGTTGCTAATCTAGTGTGGTCTTTCTCCTCCCTGCTTTATGGTTGCCTTTTGCTTATTTCAGATGTGAAGACCTCCAGCAGAAAGCAAGGAATTGATAATGTTTAAATAATACTATTCTTTCTTGTACTCTGAAAATTAAGACTAAAAATGATGGCAATGATCTTTTAATGCATTATTAAAATTCAACTATACTCTCACCACTTAGTAGCCATATACTTATAGGAAATTTCTTAGAAAAAAAGAGACCCTTGTGGACCTACCTTTCGGGGAATGTTTTCCACACTCAGAGGTCCTTCTTTAGCTAGGAACATCTTCATTTTCTTTTTTATTTGCCAGAAATGTTCTATTTTTATGTATCATTATCAAAAGTGTTGGGAATACATTGTTTATCAATCATAATACAGACTATCCCAAGACAGCTGAGGGAGAAATGAAAATGGCTTACGAATGGTCATGTCTTCATTTTGTCATTTGACAAATGTTGCTGAACATGTACACTGGATTAGGAACCATCCTCAGCCCTGGGGATACCGCTGTGCACAAGCGAAGCCAGATCCATATTCTCATGGAGATATTTATTCAGAGGGGTTGGGGAGGGGAGGCAAATAATCAAAAAATAGACAAAGAAGCAAGCTAAGTTCAGTGAGAGGGAGGTGTTGCGAAGAAAATAAAACAGAGTTATGTGGTAGAAGGAGTGAGTGGAAAGGAGGAAAGCTCTCTCAGAGGAAGTGGTTCTGGCGGAGACCTGAATGATGAGAAGGTGTCCGCCATGCAAAGGCCTGGGGAAGGAGCATTCTAGGGAGAAGGAACAGTGATTGCAAAGTTTCTCAGGTGAGAACCTAACAGGCTTGTGTGATCAAGGTGGAGAGAAATGCCCAGTGCAGTTGAGGGATAGAGCTTTCGAGGACAGTGGCGTGTCAGTAGCGGGCAGTGACTGGGTCATTGTCGTGGGGCTTTGTCGTCCACAGTACGGAGTTCAGAGTTTAAGTAATTTGGGAAGTCATTGGAAGGTATTAAACAAGTGAGTATTATAATGTGGTTAAAATTTTACAAAGTTTGCTCCGCCACTGCCCAGAAAATGGATTGAAAGATGTTGAATGGAATTAGGAGAGGTTGAAGTCCACTGAAGGGGATCACGTGCGTGGTCCCTGGCTGGAGCTGGAACAGCAGGATGGAGAGAAATTAAGAGGTTGTGCTCTGTTTTGGAGTTGCCTATGATATGTGTGTGTGTGTGTGTGTGTGTGTATGCGTGTGTCTGAGAGAGAGAAAGAGAGAGAACGCCTAGTGGGAGAAATCAAGGGGATTGTGGTCACCTCAGGACTTGGCATGTAAGCAGCCCTAAATAAATGTTTGATGCATTGAAAACATGTTCCTCTTTATTTAAAAATTATCATCCCTCTGAATAATGATTTAATAACTGCATAGCTTATGCATCATGTGAGCTTAATGAAAGCACTCTGAGAGGTTTTTCAACGAAATTGCATTTAGAAGTAAATATTTACTTGAGTACAACTCATTTGTGAAATTAAGTCATTTTTATGAGGCATACTCAATTATTTTTGTAACTAGTGAGCAGCATAATATCTATGGAATTATACAATGTGAAGCCTTTCTAACTAATTATCTTACATGAGAAACATAAACACAGAATTTTTTTTTTAATGAAGTGCAGTTACAGACAAAACAAGTTTCTTAGTACCTCGAAAACATCTAGAAAGTATATGGTGCACAGCCTCACTCGGTACAATTAGAAATCTTGGAAAAACAGGAAGCCGTGAGTTCTTCTGTGTCTTTTCCCAGTTACAAAGCAAATTCCGGTCCTGAAATAAAATTCCATTCTGCACACCTATCATGTCTGTGTGTGGCACTTTCTAGACCTGCTAGGGACTTTGATGGGAATGAGAACCAGTCTCTGCCCTAGAGGAGTTCCTAGGTTAGTGGAGAGAGAGAGACAAACAAACCAACCACCAATAACTGGTTGTGATAAGTGCAAAAGGTAGCTACAAACTCAGGGTGCTGCTGTGGGAGCCCAGAAGGGCAGCCAGCTCATGGAGGAGTGGGTAAGGGGTAAGCAAGCATTCTAAAGAAGGCTTCCTTGGGGGGTGGGAGACATGATTAGAATCCTATAGGATGAGCAGAAGCTATGCAGACAAAGAGAGGGGAAAGGCAGAGAAGTCTGGGCAAGGGTTGGGAGGTGAGAAAGAGCTCAGTGGAGGAATTGTGATGGAGGTGAGGAGAGTTACAGCAACAGGTGAGGTGGGAACCCCCAGGTCACAGAGGATCTTGCCCGCCATGTTGAGGACTTCCTTCTGAGGGCCATGGGGAGCCCCTGAAGGTAATAAGCAGCAAGAAGAGGGAGCAGATTGACCTTTCAAAGGTTTATCTCTTATCAGTGTAGAGGGTAGGCTGAAGGCCAGCATCTGAGGCAGAGAGAGAGGGTAGGAGGGTTCTGGGCCCCCAGACAGGCACACTGAGGCTCTGGGGTTAGGAAGAGAGAACTAGGGAGTAGAACAAACCTCGGGAATGTGAAAAGAAGCTGAAGTAGGAAACAAAACTGGATTAAAGTTAGGCTGAACCCAGATTACTTCATATTTGACAAAAAAGCAAGCAAGGAAATCACCAAAGCAAAGGAGGTCACTCAAACTTAAATAACTACAAAGGACAACAATATCACATCTCCAGGCTAAGATATTTTTTTTTCTAATTTAACTCCTTTATTTCATAGATGAGTTCTAGGACCTATGAATGTCATTTTATATTTAATCATGTTTGATGCTATTTTGTGTTTTTAAATATATTTTTCAAAAATGATATTTGTATTGCCTCCTAAGCATTTTTCCTTATCCAGGCATTGAACAATAATCATGAGACCTGAGTCTTCAGTGTGGGGCAGAGAGGCATGGAGAAGGAGCTTGGTACCAGAAATATCTAGGTGTCAGGCTCATGGCTGAGGTAGACAAGCTATTTTCCCCTCACTGGGCTGCCTCTTACTTATCTGTAAACTGGGGTGGTAAAAATTATTTTGAGACCCTTTGAGCAGTAAAATGGAATGTATTTATTTGAGTTGTTTATTTGAACTTATTTTTTAATACTAATTTTTTATTACTGTTATGTTAGTCACCATACAGTACATCTCTAGTTTTTGATGTAAAGTTCCATGATTCATTACTTGAGTATAGCCAGTGCACCATGCAATACATGCCCTCCTTAATACCCATCAACGGCCTATCCAATTCCCCACCCTCCTCCCCTCTAAAGCCCTCAGTTTGTTTCCCAGAGTCCATAGTCTCTCATGGTTCATTCCCCCTTCTGTTTTTATATATTTTAACTTACTTTAGTCCTCAGACACTCCTATGAGGTAGATGGTCTATTATTAGTCCTCTTTTGCAGATGAGAAAATTAAGGCACAAAGAGTTTCAGTAACTTGCCTGTGATCACACTGCCAATAAGTGGAAAATGGGAGATTCGAAACGGACAGTCTGGCTCCAGGGTCTTTATCCTTGACCACTGAACTCTACAGCTGCCTTCCTTCCCTTGCTTTAATTTTCCATTTGGCCCTAGACAGGTATTTAAGTTGTTTTTGTTTTTCTGCAAAAGCAAACACTGCTTCAATAAACATGCTTCTATGGAACTCCTTGTTTTCATGGGCAAGTGTCTTCCACAGACAATTGTTAAATTAATAAAATAAGGAGGCCGTTAGACTGAGGTGGTTTTAAGGCCTTGGTAGCCTACGTAAAGCAAACCACAACCTTAGCCTGTAAATGACTCAAGTGTAAGAAATCAAAACCTAAGGGTATCCAGTCACAATCAGCCAACTACGCTTTCCCAAATACGGCAAACTTTTAAGCTCTAGTCAATCAAATGATCGTCTTGCTTTGCCTCTGCATCTTCTCTATAGAAGTCTTCCCCCAGCTCCTGTTTATAGAACGCTCCTAACAACTTTAGGTTTGGTGTTGCCTGATTCAAACAGATTTTTACTCAAATACGTTTTTAGCATGACTCAGTTTATCTTTTAACACTATGAATGGCATTGCTGAGCCCTAGGGTACCCATTCACTCTCTAAACCACTCCATGCTGGTTTCTGCCTCCATCACTTAACCAAGACTGCTCTCTTACAAGTCGTTGGAAGCCCCCATGCTGCCATACCCAGTGGAATGTGTCAGCCTTCAGTCCAGTTTGACTGCTCTGATCATCGCCCCCTTCCTCAGATACTCTGTCCTTTGTCTGCAGCTGCACTGCATTCTCATAGGATCTTTCCCCTCCCTCCTTTCACAGTCCCCCAGTCAGCATCTCTCAGTGTTCTACCCCTTAAGTTTTGGAGATCCTCAGGACTCAGGATCCTATGCCCTTTTCTCATTCTTCTTGGGCTCCCTAGACAGTCTCATTCATGTACCTATATCTTTAAAGATCATTGACCCACTGACAGCTCTGAAATTTTGTCTTCAGCCCAGACCTCTTTGGAGCTCTGGAATTGTACATTAAACTGCCTCTGTGGCAGGTCCACTTGGATGTCTCATGGGTATCTCATACCTAACAGATTCAAAACCATGCTAGCCCTGCTTCTCTTCCAGTGTTCTTGACCTCAGTAAATGGTACCTCCATTGACCCAGATGATTATCCAAGAATTGTTAGTCTTGGAAATCATGTGTCTGAGAGCCCTACAAATACATTGCCCACTGATTCTACCTCCCCCATATATCTGATTCCTTCTGGTCTTCTCCATCTCCGCTGCTCCTACCCCCGTCCCAGCCTCCACCTATCCTATCTGACCTATTGAAATTCTGCTCAGTCGTCTTCCTACTTTTGATCTCCATACAGCATCCTAGTGATCACCTAAAAATGCAACTCCGATGTTGCCCTGCTTCCTGCTTAAAAATGTTCAGTGCCCTCCCGTTAGGAGGAAATTGAAACACCTCATCCTCTTCCAAAAAGTTCATCCTGTTCTAAAAGGCCCAGTGGTTCTCAACCTTGGCTGTGCATTAGAATCACCTGGGGAGCTATTTAAAAATTCTTTTGTCCAGAGCCCACTTTAGACCAGCTGTTATGATCTCTGTTGTGGGACATGGGTACTGGTACTTTTTCAGACATCCCCCAGTGATTCTTAGAAGAAGAATGGGTTAGGGACCACTGAGCTACCCTCACTTAACTGCAACTAATCTCACATTCCTCTCACTGACAAAACACATTCAGAAAAAGAAAGAAGGAAGGAAGGAAGGAAGGAAGGAAGGAAGGAAGGAAGGAAGGAAGGAAGGAAAGAAAGACAAAAAGAAAAGAGAGAGAGAAAGAGAAAAGAAAAGAAGGAAAGAAAGCATTTTGACAGCAATAAAGTCCTTGCAGTTTTGTGCCTCAGGGCTTTCAACTATGATCTTCCTGCCGCCAGGAATGTCTCATTCTGGGTCTGGCTAAATTCCACTTACACTTCAGATCTCAGCTCATACTTTCCTTCAGCAGAAAGGCCTTCTGCATTCTTCCCCTTTCAGTATCTCCCCTCTGTTTTA
This sequence comes from Ailuropoda melanoleuca, assembly GCF_002007445.2. Classification (NCBI taxonomy): domain Eukaryota; kingdom Metazoa; phylum Chordata; class Mammalia; order Carnivora; family Ursidae; genus Ailuropoda; species Ailuropoda melanoleuca. Next base: position 36,483,245 of record NC_048224.1, on the reverse strand, counting down.
CTCTCCAAGAGACTTAGTTATTTTACTTCATTGTCTCATTTACCACCACGCTGTGTAATTATGTACTTAGCCACATGATCGTTTATGTGATGTCTTTCTTCCCCAGTAGACAGTTGGCTCCCTGAAGGCAGGGACCAAGTTTGTTTGGCTGATGTCACTCTCCCAGCACATACCACGAGGCCTACCCCACAGCAGGTGGTCTGTGGATCCCAGGGTCACAGAGAACAGCAATTAGCCCACTAGCCGTGAGCTGTGCCATTTACTAGCCTGCTGATAATGGGAAAATCATGGGTCTTCTGGAATCTCAGTATGAAACATGGATTATAATCACTATCTTGCCCACTTTAGAGTCATTTGAGATTCAAGTAGGATGATAGGTCAGAATGTACCAGGCATCCCTAGGCATTGTGTAATATTAGTAAAATTGCCAACGTTTTCCAGTAATGATCAGCTCAACCCATCTGTAAATAGAGTCTCCTTTTCATTTCAGGAAAATGGTTCAGAGAGCTTAAATCATTGGCTTTAGTCCCCAAACATTCCAGCCTACAAGCAGGGAGTGGTCAGATGCTAGTGTAACCTATCTCTTCTCCTCTGTGCTCCTTTCCCTTCTGTCCTCCTTCCCTCCCTCTCCCCTCATGGCTCCCCATGGTCTCAACCCCCATCTCTGTCTTGAAACATAACTGCTTTCTAACACCAATAATCCTCATTTGACCTTGTTCTCAAAACTTTTATGCACTAAGGGACCATTTCCTACAAACGACTGCCACAGCAAATTACTTAATACTGCCCAGGGTGCTGTCGAGAGCCAACGCAACTCCCCAAAATGACAATAGAAACCAGGGACCCAGGGGCCCCTTCATAGCTACAAATCATTCAGTTATCCTCTTCTCAAACTGGAAGAGCTAGGAGTGATAAAGCAGCAGAGGACTCGATTCACATATGGGATTTGCTTTAAGGTCCTGATGTGTTTTTGATGGGGAGAGCAAGGAAATACAAAACCAAGATTCATTCAGTAGACACTTGGTGAGCATTCACTGCAGTAAGATCGAGAATTTTGATCAGTACTCGATCGAGTTATAGCCTCATTTTCTCATCTGATTTGAGCAACAGCTCTGTGAACCCCACTTTATAAAGAACATTGCTCAGAAGTGCTCTGTAAATGTGTCCAGGTCACACAGTGGGGCAGCGATGTTGATGTGACTAGAAGTTCTTAAGTCAAATCTTGGATTTTTTTTCCCCCAGTGTAGCAAGCTGCCAGACACTGAGAAGGGTAGCATAGGGTATCAAAAATTCAGGTGTTGTTGAACTGAGTTCTTCTGCCTGGGATGCCTCCCCCACCACTAAACTTATCCTCCTGTTGACCACCACTTCTTAGAAGAGCTCTGCTTCTTCTGAGCATGGTCTCTTCTCTGGAAGTCCTTCATCCAGGACAAGTCCCTCTGTCCTTCCTCTGTGCTGCCTCTTTCGTGCACCTGGTCCTGCATTTGTCAGTCATGCCATGTCCCTTCCTCTCTCTGGAGGGCTTCCATGTGAGTATGGACCTTCCAGCTGGTTGGAACCTACAGATTCTGATTGTGCATCTCCCAGACCCCTCCCTTGTCTTCCTCCTGCCCTGGCTCCTTAGGCCACTTCTCTGAATTTCATATAATCAGCTGGAAATCAACCAATGGGTGGATGCTGCTCACCCTCAACCTGCCCCCTCCCAAAGCCCTGCCTGCTCAGAGATCCATCCCATCCCAAGTTGCCAAGTAAAAATACAGACCTAATTAAACATGAATTACATATACGTAATAAATAACTTTTTAGTAAAAAGCATGTCCCAAATATTTCTTGTATATTACATATACAAAAATGTATTTGTTCTTTATTTGAAATCCAAATAAATTGGGTGCCCTGTTTTGGTTTTTGCTAAATCTGGCAATTCTGATCCCAGCTCTTCCCTTTCCCAGGGATCCGGGCAGTAGGAAGAAGCAGGGAGGACAGGTTGTGTGGGCTGGGCCATAGGAGGCTGCTTTAGTCCTAGCTCTTCTGTGTACGCATGGTGAGACCTTGGTGGAGTCTCTGTCCCTCTCAGTGACTCAGTTTCCCCATGTGCACAATGAGGGGTTAAATCAGGGGGTCTCTGAGGATGTTACTGACTCTCATCGTCTGGCACAGGAGAGAGGTTCTGTATTTTCTATGCTCCCATGACCTTGTTCAGATGGTAGGAGGGATGGCTATTTAATAACCAAGCATGCTCCCACTAGAACTTTCTGATTTCAAAGATTGTTTTTTATTCACAGGCAGTATGGTATTGTGGGGGAGAAAAACAAACAAAACAAGACTTTGACATCCTGAGCTGAAGACTCGGAAGCACCATTTACAAGTTACTTAGTCTGTGTAAGCCTCGGTTTCTGCATCTTACTACAATTGGAGGATTGATGGAAGTTCCTAGAAACCTCTCTAGCACAGAACAAGCACTTAATAAGCAGTAGCAATTATCACTGAGTTTGGATTTCCAGAGGCTGGCGAGGACTATGATTCAAGATTGTCACTCTAATTATTAGATAAAGATAGTGTGTACACATATATTACATATACATATACACATTATACACACACCTATACATATACATATATATATATATAGAGAGAGAGAGAGAGCTGAACTTCAAAGATTAGCTGGCTATTAACACCAAGGGAAGGGAAGCCTGGAACCTTCCTCCTTACAGAGAGGGACCTGCATCTACTCAACTTCATGAGAGGGTGGTTACCTTAGAGCCTAGCTCTTCGACTCCTAGGGCAAGTTCAGTCAGCTTGCAAGGATGGGTATAGCCTGGAGCCCTCTTTCAGGCTTGGCAAATCAGCTCAGGCTAATGGATCTTCCAGCCGACTTCTTGCAATTGTCAGAGCCTGGCTCTTGTGCACAAACTCCAGGCTCAGGATGTCTGGCCAGCTCCCAGGGAGTTGGAAGCATTCACTGCATTCTTGGCCACAGCACATAATATGTAGATGAAGAAGTGGGAAGCATAATTTATTCTTTGGGCAAACTGGGGGCTAATAAATGGGTATGTTGACCCAACTTTCTCATCGGAGTGCCAACTGTAGAAGATAGACTGAGTCCTGAATCTGGGGGAGCTGAGAGTAAGAGTCCAGGAAGTCCAGGAAGGGTGGAGGAAGTTGAGAAAGATGGGGAAAACTGGCATCCCAGAGGGCAAGTGCCCAAGTACACAGGGGTGTCTGTGCCACTTGAAGGGACAGCAGAAAGGCAGCTTGGCGGGTAGTGGGTGGTAGGTGGGGGGACTCTTGTCTTTTGGTGGAATTAGTTTATCCAGGATAGAGGTCAGGCTCCTAGGAGGCAACATGTCACTATTAATGACAATATTCATAGCTAACATTTATCGAGCACTTACTGCATGCCAGGCATGGTACTAAGAACTTGACATGGATTGTGGAATCTAATCATGATGAATCCTCTCTGTGGCATTTACTAATAGCAGGGCTCACATTTAGCTGGTCTGGCTGGGTGTTAAAATACTGAAGTAGTTCAAGGCCAGTTAGTCAACAGCTGCTGACCTGATCTCCCTGAGTGGCTCCCTATCCTTCTAATGTCTCTGCCCCTCCCACGAGGGAGTTCAAGGCCAGTTAGTCAACAGCTGCTGACCTGATCTCCCTGAGTGGCTCTCTAGCCTTCTGATGCCTCTGCCCCTCCCACGAGGCAGGAAAGCAGGGGCCATTCTGAGGGGTCTGTGCCACATTACACTGCTTAATATATATTTTTAATGTTGTGTGGTAGACTGAGTAATGGCTCCTAAAGATATCTAAGCCTGCAATCTTGGAATCTGTAAATGTTACCGTATATGGCAAAAGAGACTTTGCAGATGTGATTACATTAAGGATTTTGTGATGGGGAGGTCATCCTGGTGGGCCCTGAGTACAACCAGAAGTGTCCTTGTCAGTGGGAGGCCAAGAGAGATTTGACAGAGAAGCCTGAAAATGATGTAATGATGTAAGCTGAAGGAGGTTTGAAGATTCCATGTCACTGGTTTTGAAGATGGACAGAGTGGCCAGAACCCATGGGATGCAACTCTCAAGGCTGAAAAGGAACAGAAAATGGGTTCTTCCCTAGAACTCCAGAGGGAGGACAACCCTGTGACACCTTGGTGTTGTCCTGGTGAGACTGACTTCAGACTTCGGGCCTTTAGAACTATAAGCAAATAGATTTATATTCTTGAAGCCACTGAGTTTGAGATAATTTGTTACAGCAGCCACAGGAAACTAGTACAGTCATCCTAGTAACAGCCCCAGTGGAGGAGATTAAAACTTGAGAGGGTAAGTGATGTGCTCCATGTTGATGGTTTGCTTTTGAATTTAGGCTGGCTTACTTCAGAACCCATGTTCACAGCCATTAAGCTGCCCTCCAATAGCACTGCAAAGAAATGATTATTAAACCCATCTCAGCATGAGATGGATCACAGAAACATAGAGACTTACATGACCTTGTCTGAGATCAGAGCCTTGCCTAAGAGATAGAACTGGAATTCAGGACACAGGCACATCCCATTCTGATGATTTCTGTATTACAGAGTCTTCCTGCCCTGGAGCCTGGGCTAAACAAGGCTGTAACTTGGAGATTTGTAGGTATCTAGGATTCAACCCAGGCCACTAGTTGGCCCATCAAGGGACAGCAAGCCTCCCTCCAATCCCGGAGGCAAGACAGCAGGTCTTGGCCAAGTGGGGTGGCTTCAGAATGTAGGTGGAGAAGCAGCCTGGACTTGCAGTTGGGCTGCTACAGGGAGCTGTGAATACCAGGGTGGGGAAAGGAAGTGGGCCTGAGTCAGCCAAGGCACATGCTGCTCTTGAAAAGCCTGCTTTCTGGATTCAGCACAATCCAGAGAAAGCAGTGGGGGATGCTCTTTGGTTGGCAGGAGGGCTGAGGCACACACCACAGAGGGACCCATGGGGCATCTGTCAGCCAGGGCTTTCCTAGCCAGCTGTGGTAAGTTTGTGCCAGTGCCTCCGTGCAACCCTGGATTCTGTGACAGGGTTCCTCGGGCCAGGTCACCATGCAGAATTTGGGTCAGGCCAAAGAATAAATGCAGAAACTCTATAGTCTATGAGAGGCCATGTAAGTGTGAAGTAGTCTCTTGGGCTCAACGTAATGTTTTATTCTCCATGCACAGCCCATTTCTCTTGGTCACTTTCTCCAAATTAGGAGGCTCATTTCCTCCACATCTCTAAGGCAGATTAGGACAAGTACCAGAAGATGGAGACTGGTTCTCAGGAGGGTGGAGAAAAGAAGGGCTTTGTCTGGTTGGGGCATCAGGGAACTTTCTCCAAGAATATTAGACTGAGTCTTGGAAAATGAATAGGACCTATGGTGGGTTGAATTGTGTCCAAGAACCATCAATACCAACCGTAGGTACCTATGAATGGGGCTCTATTTGGAAATCGGGTCTTTGGCGTTATAATCAAGTTCAGATGAGGTCTTTAGGGTGAGGTCTTTAATCCAGTGTGACTGGCGTCCTTACTGAAGAGAAGGATGCCCTATGAAAGCACAGAGACACACAGGCCTAAAGGGAAGGTGCCATGGTACAACAGAGGCAGAGATTCAGTGACAGAGCTGCAAAGGCGAAGAACACCAGGGATTGCCAGCCACCACCAGAAGCTAGGAAGATGCAAGGGAGGATTTACCTCGTAGAGAAAGCATGGCCCTGCTGACACCCTGATTTCAAACTAACTGCTGGATTCCGGAACTGCGAGAGGATAAATTCCAAGTCACCCAGTTTGCCGCAGTTTGTTCTGGCAGCCCAAGGAAACGAAGACAGGACCAGAGGGTTTATGCCTTGAGATACGTCATCCTTCTTCATGTCTCCTGCAGACCTGGTTCCCAGACGCTCATACTCAGACTGAAAGTGTAGCTATGGGAAGGCCCATATGAGTGAAGGCCTAGTGGCTGAAAGGTTTGGATCATGTCTGAAGGGAAAAATGAATTTGGCTGCAGAGCAGCCAGCCATGGTGAATGAGGCTCAATAGGCAGGCCGGAGCCAGATTGTGACAGGCCTCGTTCCCCAGCCAAATACAATATTTTCAGCTCTGGACTTCCTCTTTCTCAGAGGGGTAAAGCATGTGAGTCTCACATAAATTACCACAGAGACAAAGTATTGGAGACAAGCTCCCCCTTCTCCACACCTTACGCAGATCTGCTCTAGGTTTTGTTTTGAAAATTCCTGCTTCTCTGCTCTGAGAAGTTGACAACCTCCCTGATTTTCACCTACAGTTGGAACAAATGGAAAGACAGATGCAAGAGTCAGCATGATGGAGATCAAGAGATGACTTTCAATATGGTGAAACCTTGTTGTAGTGCGTGGTCCTATGTTAGAGCCAAATATGCCTGACTTTGGAATAGTTAAACCGTCAGAAGCTGGGAGTCTGCCGAGCAGACCCACTAAGCCATAATCACTGTCTCATAACCACTGGGGGGAGGAGAGAATCCCCGGGCTCAGGATTTTTGTTGAAGATACCCATAGGGAGCCATGCAGCAAGAGCTGTCCCCACCAACTAAGGGACTCACTGCACCTCTGAAGAAAAAGTCAGGCCGGGGCAGAAGGCCAGGGTACTCAAGGAAATTCAGAGGTGTGGAGAATAAACTCTCCACCCCCCCCCACTTGAAACCTAAATTTTATGCCTGCACGTGGCTATGTGACACCCTCCTGGGCTGGAGGGGGGGCTTGAGGGGAAGATGTGGGAAGGAGAGCGGAATATCCATCAAATCCACATCAAGACAGTGAAGGCCTATGGAACACTGAGGGGAAACCAGGCAGGAGAGAACACTGGGATTTGAATCAGAAGACATGGGATATTTTTGGCTTTGCCATAAACTTGGTGACCTTCTTGCAAGTTCCTTCTCCTTTTGGGTAGCAGTTTGTCAATTGGACCAAAACAAAGTACATATGTGTTTGTGTGTGTGTATATATATATATATATATATATATATATATATACACACATATGCTGTATATCCTAGATACATACCTACATCTATATCTGTATATGTTATATATATACGGTCCCTCTAAGCCCAGAGCTCAGGTGATGATCCTGGGGAGAGAGACCTGACTGAAATGACTCTGGAAGAAAATGTATAGACAGTTCCTTCAGTGAACACGGATAGAACAAATGGCCACTGATATTCCTTGGGCTGAATGAAAAAGAGAGAAACCTGGTCCATCACTGCAGGCTTCCAAGCATCTCACAGAGCTGTCCACTTTTCATCCTGGAATTTGGCATCGCTTTGGCATGGCCTGGGAGCAATGCTTGAGGTGATAAATACAAGATGATTAGACTCCCACAGGCCTCTCAGCATGGAAATGATGGTGTTCCTAGAGCTGGGAGGCAGGGCTCCCCCAAGCCCCAAACCTCACTTTGTCTTGGTGGGCAAGGCTGGAGGAAGCAGGGCACCAGGCTTCTGGTTGGAAGGTAGCCTTCCCCAAGGCTCTGGGATCCACATGCCTCTGTTTGACCCTAATGGAGCTCTGGGGGTATCCTCAGTCCACAACTCTTCTTTGGGTGTACATTCTCCCCTACTGTTTTAACCACCTTCTTGAATGTGCTGAGACTTCTCTAACTGTGTCTCCAGGCCGCGCTAGGCTTGTTTATGCTGTTGTTTAGAGGACAACTCCATCTATATGTTCTAGAGGAATCTCAAACTCAACATGTTGAAAGCCAAAATCAGGATCTCTTTTCTCTGTCCGAAAATCTCTTTTTCTTTCTCACTGGGTGAGGCAACCTCTGCCTGGTCACTCTTGAGAGAAACAGAGTCATCTGACCACCCTTTCTTTCTCTTCCACCAAACACTGAGTCTTGACAATTCTACTCCCTCAATATCTCCTGCTCTGCCCCCACCTTTCCGTCCTCACTTTACTGGTTCCTGACAGGCTCCCAACTGGTCTCCTTGCCGCTGATCTCACTGTCTCTTCCCTCTTCCTCTAGACCAGGGGTTAGCATTTTTTTTTCTGTTAAAGGATGGGTGGTGAATATTTTTGGCTTTGTGAGCTCAGTGGTCTCCAGTGCAACTACTCAACACTGCTGTTATAGTGCGAAGCAGCCATAGACAACACACCAACAAATGAACATGGCTGTGTTCCAACAAAAAATCATTTACAAAAACAGGTGGAGGGCCAGATTTGTCCCACAGGCCAGAGTTGGCTGGCCCCTGCTCTACACCAGGGTCAGGGAGATCTCTCTAAAAGGCAAGTAGAATCATATGTGCTGTCTTGCTTAAAGACCTTCAGTGCCTCCCCATCACCTCTAAGCTCTTCCCAAAGCCCAATGGATTTGGCCTCTTGCTACCTATTACTTTGGAGATTGCATTGTGCACTCTGCATTATTTGTAGCTCTGTCTTGTTTGTGGTTCCCAGAACACATGGTTCTATTTGTCAATTCCATGCCATTGCCTGCCTGTCCCCTCAGCCTAGAAGGCTGTTTATCTTCCTACCAGCAAGCTTCTGGGGATGCTGCTTATCTTTGTAGATTCAACCCATACATCATCTTTTCTTGACTTCATTTCTTCATTTGTGTATTCATTTAGCATTTATTTATAAGCCACTTGGTGAGCAGTATTTATGTGCCAGGAAGGGCCTATACCAAGCATGATGAAATGGGGTGTGGGATGTAGGGACTGCTTGGCACGTACTTCCTCAGGATGGGTTGGAGTTTGAGGCATTTTCTCAAAATGAGGTGACCTCTAGGATTAAGAGAAGCCATTTATTGTGCAATTTAAAATTTGTGCCCCATTGTAGGAACACATTTTTCAAAGCACACTGTTATTAAATTTTAAAATATACTTGAATTTTTCTGTGACTAAGAGAATAACATTGCTTTCTGGGTTTTTTTAAACATCCATTTATTACATGTGAACATTTAAAAAGCAGCATAATTTTTGTCATTTCTTTCTGGCATTGCTTCATTTTGAATTGTATTAGAAGTTTAAAATCAATGAATATGGCCCACCCCCTGGATTTCTAAGAGACTATGGGACAGTGGTTATCACAAGGGGGCAGCTAGGAGAGAGGTGTCTCCAGTTACTTTTCCTGAATCCCTAAGTCTCCATACCAAAGCCATGCCAAGTACACTTGTGATCACTGAAACAAACAATATAGAGTTTGCTTGAAAATGAAGCTTTAGCCTGACTCCCATTCCGTGTAGGTTGCTGTCTGTAAACGGTTTCTGGGTGGAAATTCTATAGGTGCAATTGTGCAGAGCTAAGCACTATTGTAGATGCTGGACATGCAGTGGTGACCGAGAGAGACACGGCATCCCCGATCCCAGAGCCTACATCGCCATGTAAATCACAAGCAGTTACACAAGATGGCGTGAGCTACTGACGAAGATAATTACATTGGGGATACGACACAGAGGGACTGATGGAGGTGGGAGAGAAAGCTCAGGCAGAGCCACCAGGCATTTGCACTTTAGTTGGAGTGCCCACAAGAAGGTCCCTGAGTTGTACGATCTCTGGCAGGGTTCTCACTGCGCTTGGCCAGCTTTGTAATTAACCTGTCACACTCCACGTATTCGTTCGTTTCCTCCTCTGTCTCTCCCTGTTGACTGTGAGCCTGTCATCAGCAGAGACCTCACTGAGTGCGCCCCCATCTCTCTTGTGCCTGGGACCCAAGAGCTGCTTCCCTAGAATTTGCTGAATGAGTGCATCGCATTGCACCCTCCAAATGCTGCCTGCGTTTCTGCCTCCAACCGCAGGAAGTAATTTAGGGAGACCAAGGCAGCATCAGGGTAAACCTTGAAGTTCAGCTCAGTGGCAAGCCCACTTCAAAGGCAGATGACAGAAGAGAGACGGTAATACATGTGCCTTAAATTTACCTTAGAAATTAAGAGGCAATATCTTCCAGGCAAGCGCCTCTGGGTTTCCCCAATCATCGAGATGTCTGAAAACCAGCCCAGGACGTTGGACACACACAAACTGTGACTGAGTTTTGCTGGTTGTGGTGGTGCGTCTGCCTAAAAATAGCCACTCCGCGGCTGGATCCTTCACAAAGGCAAAGCCCTCTCAGTTTTGATGGGGGAGAGCATTGGTTTTTAAATCCTGCTTTTCAGACAAAGTTTTAAAACGTATTCTTTATTTCCCAGTCATGAAAAGAACACTTACTTACTACAGAACACCTGGAAAGTACAGAAAATGGCAAAACTCCTCCTCTAATGCTTTGGCACATTTCTGGCCAGTCTCTGCTCAACAGGACTCATATGCTGACAGCAGTTAGGAACAAGTAGAATAAGAGGGAAAATACCATTTATTTCTCTCTTTTTTTTGTGGCAAAACATACATAACACAAAATTTACCATTTGAACTATTTTTAAGCATATAATTTAGTGGCATTAAGTACATTCATAATATTGTTCAACCATCGACAATATCGATTTCCATCCCAAACCAAAACTCTGTACCCATTAGACAATAACTACCCATTCCCCCTTTCCCACCAGCCCCTGAGAACCTCTATTCTACTTTCTATCTCTGTGAATTTGCTGACTGTAGGTGCCCCACGGAAATGGAATCATACAGTATTTGTCTTTTTGTGTCTGGCTCGTTTCACTTAGCGTAATGTTTTTGAAGTTTATCCATTTTGCACCGTGTGTCAGGATGTTCTTCCTTTTTAAAGGTGTTAAATTCATTAAACAAGGAACCCTTTAGACTGAGGTGACTCTAATACCTTAGCAGCCTGTAAATGCCTCAAGGTTAAGAAATCAAAACCTAAGGACAACATTCACAAGGAGCCAAATCGACTTTCTCAAATAAGGCAAACCCTTAAGCTGTAGCCATTCGAATGATTCCCTTGCTTTTCTTCCTCACTTTCTCTATAAATCTTTAATCTATAAACCCTAGCTTGGTTGATGGAGCCCTCCTAACCATTTCCTGTTTGGTGCTGCCTGATTCACATAGATTTTTCCTCAAACTCTCAAAAGTTTTTTAATATACCTCAGTTTATCTTTTACCAAGAGTGAATAATATTCCACTGTATGTATATACCACATTTAGGTTATCCATTCATCCATCAATGGACATTAGGGGTTTTTCCATGTCCGGGGTATTGTGAGTAATGCTGCTTTGAATATGGGTGTGCAGATACTGGTTTGAGACCCTGTTTTCAATTCTTTGGGGTCATATATCTCAGAGTGGAATTGCTGGATCATATGAAAATTCTATGTTTACCTGTTTAAGGAACCGTCAAAGTGTTTTCCACACCTGCAGCACCATTTTATACTCCAGCCAGCAATGCACAAGGGTTCCAATTTCTCCTCACCCTAATCAACACATTATTTTCCTTTTTTTAAATTGTAGCATCCAAATGGATGCGAATTGGTATTTCATTGTGGTTTCGATTTGCATTTCTCTAATGCTCATCTCTTGAGAGGAAGAAACTAAGCCAGAGCAAAACTAAGTAACTTCTCCAGATCACACTGCTGCCAAGTAGTACATACAGGATTCAAATCCGATTTCCTCTGACCCTAGCATCCATACTTTTAATTGCCTCACCGGTTTGCCTCCCTTCACATCAGAAATGCTTGAAGTGGCCAGTGGTATAGGTCAGAAATGGTTTTCAGCCAGAAGCTGTCCTTTAAGTGGTAGATTACTCAGTTATCCAGACCTACATTAAAGCACTCATTTAATAGACACTAAACGATGATCCTTTTGAAGATCTCTCAAACTTTGGGACACTGCTTTTCAAACTTCGGACAAAGAATCCATCTCATTTCTTTGATTTCCAATCCATTACATACTGGTATTTTTGGAAAGCACATGAACAATGAATTACTAGAAAAATAAAATGAGAAAAAGATATACATGATACATCCCTAAATACCTTGTAATTTCTTTTGCTGCAAAAAATGACTCTATTACATAGCTCTAAATATTTACTTACTTTAGGTTTCTGTGTTTATCTCATCATGGATCAGTGAGGGTGCACAGACAGCACAGTCCACAAGTTACGTATTGAGGAAGAAGCACAGTCTTTAGGGAGAAGAGACACATAATTTAGAAGAAATTGTTAATATGGAATTCCTGGGTCTCCATTGTTTTGATCTCTTTTCTTGAGGACCAGAACCCAGAGCACATGGCAGATTCCAGAGGCATTAAGAGTTGGCTCCAAGAATTGGTATGTGAGATTAAAATAGACTGTTGAGTCAGGCAGATCTGGGGTTAAATTCTAGCAGCTGTGTGTCCCAGCTGGGTGACCTTGAGCAAGTCAGTTTCCCTCTCCAAATCTTATTATCATCACCTTAAAAATTGAGGCAGGAAAGCCCTATCTTACAAGGATGCTTTTCAGATGAAATGTCACTAAGTATGTAAATCACTTAGCACAGTGCCTAGTCTGTCATAGCTACTCAACCAATAGATGGTAGTCCCTTCCCTTTTTTCTTGGCAGAGCTCTGACAGCTTTCGAAAGCTGCCAGCAGAGTACCAGACCACAGCAGTCTAAAAATGCATCCTCTCTTAATTACCGTTTGGTTTGGAAGGAGACTGACTCATCTTTAGCCTCAGCAGCAGCAGGTTCTGGTCAGGAAAGAGGCGATGCTGGGTCACTGGACATGCCTTGGAACTCTGCCTCTTCCCAGCATGCTCTGGGATGCTGCCACATTGGGGCCATTCAGACTCAGGAAAGCAAAAATGCTGTTGGCATGCCATTTTATTTGAAAAAGCTGGACTTTGGAAGAGCCAAACAAGGAGATTCAAACAAAGCAAATTCAGTGTTTTCCATTACCCTGGCTTTACTTCAAAAGGACCACAGACTCTACCGAAGGCTCTAGCAGCATCTTTGAAAATCTGTGAATCCTGATATCCCAGGACCTTGGCAAATAAGTCATGTTCTCCATCCCTCTCCTTTCCTTTTGGCAGGAACAGACCTTTTTTTTTTTTTTTTTTTAACATAAAGCATGGTAGATATTTAGTTTGGGGATCTGGGTTTAAATTCTAAATCCATGATGCCAGCTATGTGATCTTGGAAGAATCATGTATAAAATGGGTTTATAATGATCATTAAAAGGCTACAATTTCCATTTTGAAAGGAATGGGTAGGATGGTGAATGTGAGAGTGTCCCACAATTCCGTTCCCTTTCCATTTCCTCTCCCTAAATGGTAAAGGGCAACTGGGTATTAGGTACAACCAAATGTTTTGGGGCCCACAGCTTGGGGAACAGACCATCAGAGATGTTCAACTTCCTATCTAGAATACCAGGGTTACCTCTGGGCCAGTGGAGTATAAACTTTTACTGTTTGGAGGGCATGCATCAAAGCCTATTTTGACTGCCTGCACACCTTATAGTTTGCAATCTGAGCACAGCTGCTGAGTTTTGTGTAGCTGAACAAGGAAATAATTTGTTCGTCATTTTTAAAAGGAACTCTGAACTTATACCAATAACAAGGAGGCTGTATTTATCTGGAATCTTTCTCTAAAAAATTTATAGCTCGGCACAGGCCTGGAAAAGAGGGATAAGAAGTGATGGGGACCACACGGCCCTAAGAATGCAGCTGACTTCATGCTTACTACATGTAGGGTGTGTTTTCCCTACTTCTTGAGGGGAAAGTTGGACTGGCCTTTCCATATGCCTTCAGGAGAGGCCACGTGTCAGCCTAGATCCTAGAGGGAAGGCACCCAAGCAGAATGCGTTCAGTAGTAGCAGAATTATACCAGTGCCCTGTGGAGCTCACCAAAGTGCCTTTACCCTGGTGCTTTCCTCATCAGCAATTCATATCTCACACATATCAATGATTTCCTCACATGCTCTTCTATTCTTTTCCTGTCCTGATGTCCAGACAGCTTTTGGTTTCCTGATGAAAACCCTGATAACCTGGCCAAGCTGCCTTAGGTTGCCTTGTGTAACATCCTTCCTACTTTGACCTTGGCTTTAGGATCCTTTCCACTCCAAAGTCTTCCTTATGAGCAGCTGTCCACCTCAAATTACCCATGTCCCTGTTTAGATTGAATACATATTGAATTGGTGGGACTGGAGTAGAACACCTCTCTTGGAATTCAATCAGCGGGTATATTTGGAAGCCTGAGTGTGTTTGGGAGAGGATATATATGGAAAGGAACAGTCCCTTCTGTTTTTAAATTAACCATAGGACTAACCATAGACATGTCTTGAGTTCTCTATTTGTGTTGTTGACTGATCTTTAGCTTTTTAAGGAAATGGGCCCCTGAAAACATACTTTCTTAAAATAATAAGGAGAGAGCTCACTCTCCGTTTTCTGTGCTAAAGAAGGAACACAGGCATGGGTAATCTGGAAGGTCATATAGCTCTCCCAAGTCCTTGATATTTATATTTTGAATTTATTATGATAATGGCACAACTGGTAGAACATGTACCTCTGGAAAAATGCAAAATAGTCTATGTGGGATGAAGGGCTTTTGTAACCATTGTTAAGGATCTGTAGGCAAATTTATTCCCATAATTCATACAACATTTTTTTTATCACCTTGGAACCTGGGAAAACTGAACAAACAACTGACATGAAAATCCTCTGTAGAAAAGTAGGCTTTAACTTCAGATCCAGCTGTCCCACCAGGGTGGGCCTGGAACAGAGAATGCCAGGACTCCCATCACACTCCAGCCCACCCAGCCAGGGAAGCCTCAGTGCAGAGTGCCCTAGGATCCTCTGTTGGGGACTTGCTTGAGCTCTAGCCAACCTGTCAAGGTGAACCTTATACAGCATGCCCTGCAACCCCCCTGGCCTGCACCCACTCCCACTCCAGCTGGCCAGCCAAAGCTGCCAGGTGCATGCAGTCTACACAGGGGATGCTCCTACATTAGGCCACTCCTTCAAGATTGGCAGAGGTAGCTGTTCCACCTAATTCATAGAAACAAACACAAATAATCCAACAAAACAAGGGCAGAGAAATGTGTTTCAAACAAAAGAACAAGACAAAACTTCACAAGAAAGAAATTCTAATGAAATGGAAATAAGCAATTTACCTGACAAAGAGTTCAAAGTAATGGTCGTAAAGATGCTCACTGAACTCAAGAGAAGACTGGATGAACACAATGAAAACTTCAACAAAGAGTTATAAACTATAAGAAAGAACATAGCTGAAGAATGCAATGACTGAAATGAAAAGTACACTAGAGGGAATCAACAGCAGATAGAGGATACAGAAGAACAGATGAGCAGGGGCGCCTGGGTGGCACAGCGCTTAAGCGTCTGCCTTCGGCTCAGGGCGTGATCCCGGCGTTGCGGGATCGAGCCCCACATCAGGCTCCTCCCCTGTGAGCCTGCTTCTTCCTCTCCCACTCCCCCTGCTTGTGTTCCCTCTCTCGCTGGCTGTCTCTATCTCTGTTGAATAAATAAATAAAATCTTAAAAAAAAAAAAGAAGAAGAACAGATGAGCAATCTGGAAGACAGAATAGTAAAATTGCCCAATTAGAAGAGCAAAGAGAAAAAAGAATTTTTTAAAAATGAGGGGGTGTAAGGGATCTCTGGGACAACATCAAACATAATAACATTCACAATATAGGGGTCTCAGAAGGAGAAGAGAGAATGAGAAAGAGGCAGAAAACTTATTTGAATAAATAATGGCTGAAAACTTTCTTAACCAGGTGAGGGAAACAGACATTCAGGCCCAGGAAGCCTAGAGAGTTCCAAACAAGATGGACCCAAGTAGATCCACACCAAGACATATAATTAAAATGGCAAAGGTTAAAGATAAAGAGAAAATCTTAAAGGCAGCAAGAGAAAAACAAATAGTCACAAGTAAAGGAAATCTCATAGGACTATCAACTGATTTTTTAGCAGAAACTTTGCAGGCTGGAAGGGAGTGACAGGATATATTTAAAGCACTGAAAGGGAAAAACTTACAGTCAAGAGTACTCAGCAAGGTTATTGTTCAGAATTAAAGGAGAGATAAAGAGTTCCCCAGACAAGGAAAAACTAAAGGACTTCATCACAATTAAACTGGCCCTACAGGAAGTGTTAAAGGGACAGAAGTAGAAAAGACCATACCTGGAAATAAGAAAATATATGAAAAAGAAAATCTCACTGGTAAAGGCAAATATATAGAAAGGGAGTGGATTAGCCACTTAAAAAACAGTATGAAGATTATGAGGCACCTCTCTGGCTCAGTCATAAGAGCCTGCAACTCTTGATCTCAGGGTTGTAAGATCGAGTCCTGTGTTGGGTATAGAGATTACTTTTGAAAATCTTAAAAAGAAAAAAAAAGATAGTATTGAGATTAAAAGACAAAAATAGTAAAATCAACTATAGCTACAGTAAGTCATTAAGGGATACACAAAATGAAAAGATGTAAAATATGATGTCAAAAACATAAAACATGATAAGAAGGCATAAAAATGTAGTCCTTTTAGAATGTGTTTGAACTTAAATGACTATCAGCTTAAAATAGACTGCTATATATGTAGATTGATACATATGAACCTCATGCTAACCACAAACCAAAAACCTACAATAGATACACAAAAAATAGAGAGAGGAACCCAAACATAACACTAAAGAAAACCATCAAACCACAAAAGAAGAGACCAAGAGAAGAAGAAAGGAATAGAGAAGAACTATAAAAACAACCAGAAAACAATGAACAAAATGGCAATAATTACATACTTATCAATAACTTTTTAAAATTTTTTTAATTTTTATTTTTCTTATATCTATAGAGAGAGAAGAGAGCACAAGCAGGGGGAGGGTCAGAGGCCAAGGGAAAGAATCTTAAGCAGGCTCCATGTCCAGCATGGAGCCTGACAGGGGGCTCGATCTCACAACCCTGAAATCGTGACCTGAGCCAAAATCAAGATTCAGATGCTTAACCGGCTGAGCCACTAGGCGTCCCTATCAATAATTACTTTAAATGTAAATAGACTGTATGCTCCAACCAAAAGCTATAAGGTGGCTGAATGGATAATGAAACAAGACCCATCCTATATGCTGCTTATAAGAGACTCGCTTCAGATCTAAACACATACACACAGACTGAAAGTGAAGGGCTGGAAAAAGATACTCCGTGAAAATAGAAGTGAAAAGAAAACCTGTGTAACAATATTCATATTAGAAAAAATAAACTTTAAAGCAAAGAACATAAAAAAAGACAAAGAAGGGCATTACAAAGTGATAAATGGGTCAACCGAGAAAGAGGATATAACATTTGTAAATGCACCCAACATAGAAGCACCTAAATATATAAAGTGAATTATTAACAGACATAATGGGAGAAATTGACAGTAATACTATAATAGTAAGGGACTTTAATATTCCATTTACACCAATGGATAGATCATCCAGACAGAAAATCAATAAGAAAACATTGGCCTTCAATGACACAGTAGACCAGATGGACTTAATAGATATATACAGAACATTTCATCCAAAAACCGCAGAATACACATTCTTTTCAAGTGCACATGGAACATTCTTCACAATAGATCACATGTTAGATTGCAAAATAAGTCTCAATAAATCCAAGAAAAATGAAAAGTGGGCTTGATGCTTAGAGGGCTACACAGTTCAGGGGGAAGAGAATAAATTTGGACTTCACCTTTTTACATGCAGCAGGACAAAAGGGGAAAAAGTTCATTTTTAAAGAACTGTGCCTGTTTATGTGTTTTAGGAGAGTTCATCATCTTTGGAGGAATATTGATGTTTTGTTATAAAAATATTTTGATGAGGCCACTGATTATTCAAATATAAAACCTTGAATCTAGAATGGGGGGGGGTGTTAAGAGACAAAGGGAAGATCAATTTCTCTGCATGTAAAGTAATCTCTCCTTAGGAAGAAAGATTGAGTGTTAACTATGTTTTATAGCCCCTGGAGGTAGAGAATCTAGACAGGTAGAGTCTTGGGCTCCAAACAATGGAGTAAAGAGGAGACTCAGAGGAGGGACCCAGGTGTCATAAGAGTGGACTTGGCAACATGGTGGCAGGTGGGTGATAGGAGAGGCAGGGGAGGAACAGAAGCATGGCTGAGGCTCAGACATAGCTCTACACCACTGCTGAGTAATTCCCCACCACTTCTCCATCTTTATCCCAACTTAGATTATGCTGGGAAAGGAAAGGGGAAAAATGGATGAGAAAACCTTAGAGTGACCAAATTTTTATCTCGAATTGGCCAAATTTAGATAAAGAAGCTACTAAATTTGCCATGATTTTAATTAAATTTCATTCAAATAAAGTTACAGCTTTGTCCCTCTTCAAGTGAAATTACTATGAAATTTACAGCCATATTCACGTCATCTGCTGAGTTTTCATCTAAACTTTGTAATTTCTGTGGTCCTTTTATTCTTGGCAGTCGATAATACGTTAAAATGGCTTTCTGCCTCTGTACCTCCTAGTTCTTCCTCATCAAGATCCCTTTCACATATCTGCTTGTCTACTTTCCTCTTCTTCTTCAGCTCCATGAGGTCAGAAACTCTAGGGAGCACTTTCACAGTTGTATCTGCATTTCTTAGCAGAGTGCTTAGTACATAGTGAGTGCTAAATAGTTTTTTGTTGTTGTTGTTGTTGAATGAATGCCTAAAGAAGGAGGAGGGAATAGCCAGAAGAGGGGGAACTGTCAGAATGGTTGCAAAGGAAGGCATAGTCAATTGGTCCTGATTGGGTCATTACAACTGGGTGCCCAGGAAGACAGCTGCTTGGCTGTAGGATATGAAGACAAGAACATTCAGGGTGGGATGGAGAGGGCAAAAAGGAAATCCTACAGTTCCATGTCAAGCATTCAGTGAGCTGGAAAATTGCTGGTTCCCTCTCATCCATAACTGACCTGGTGAAAGTTGGTGGGGTAGGGAGGAGAGAGAGCAGACTGGTGTTGGTTCAAGATATTCAAAGTCTTTTAAACTCTCACTGGAGCACAGGTGTGATGCCAACTGTGACTCTGTGCACAATGCTATTTTCCTGAGCATCTGTAATTGCGTTCTTATCCTTTATTGCTCTCCTTTAAAATGTTCTACCAGCATGTGAAGCCAGAAGTTCAGGGAGAACCTAAAACCCTCTGCCGCAAATCCTAAAACACCACCTGGATTATATTATTCCCTATTCCAACACCTTAAATGGCTTCCTCTTGCATTCAAGATTTATTTTAAAGATTTTCATTTATTTATTTGAGAGAGAGAGAGAGATTGAGAGAACGAACAGGGGGGAGGGGCAGAGGAGGAGAGAGAAGCAGACTCCCTGCTGAGCAGGGAGCCCAATGTGGGGCTCAATCCCAGGACCTGGACATCATGACCTAAGCCAAAGGCAGACACTTAAACGATTGAGCCACCAAGGTGCCCCTAGATTTATTTTAAAGAGATGAGGCTTGCTAAAGTCTTCCTCACACAGCGGTTATGAGAAGTATTTGATGCCCTTCCAACCAAATAAATCTTCTTGAGTCGGAGGGTTGAGATTACCCCTTCTTTGCAGATTCTGTTAGGGAAGAGGAAGGAGCATGAGAACAGAAGCATTGGAAACAAAATCCTTGGGACACCATTTACTGGGCAGAGACTTGAGTAGGCTATGTGGCAGTGAAAACAAGCAGAGAAAGCTGCCACTTCTCTTGACAGCAGCCTCCCTCCTCCTTCCATCCTCCTCTTCCTGTCAGCACCTGTGGCTAGAGCCTCTCTGCTGCTGGCTATCCCATTAATAAATATGAAAATCCTTAGAGCAGTGGCTGGCTCAGAGTTAGCACTGAAGAAATGTTTGCTACTTTTTGCACTTACTCCTATTTATTCTATTCTATTCTATTCTATTCTATTCTATTCTATTCTATTCTATTCTATTCTATTCTATTCGTGTTTCTTGCCACTTATGCTTCTGCTACCTTTAATCAAGGTATGAGTCAGCATGCAGGATGCCAGGGTAAATGGGATGGGGGTGGTATCCAGGAGGTGTGGTCAGGAGACTAATCCCTGTAATGAATCTGGAGGGAGGGGAATGTAGAGTGGCTGATGGAAGGGTCCCACATGAAGCTCAGATGAAAATGGCCCACTTCTCCTGCAGGGTTTGGGTTAAACATTTGCTGGACAAAACGCATGGTGGCATCTGACTATGCTTTGAAGTGTGAGTGGAATTATCTGCCAATGAGAGAAAGAGATGTTCAAGGTGATGGTTTTTCTGTTGCAGAACTAAAAAAAGCTGCAGAGAGAAATAATCCTGTAACTGTAATAAGAAAAGAGTGTGAACCAAATGGGGGTGAAGAACAAAGTGTGAGTGAAAGCATGGGAGAATTTTGCCTTACAGATTTCTGAATAAGCTTTCCTCATGCCATGGGGCTTAGAAAAATCCCCATGGAAGTCAGATGTGTGTGCAGTGACACCAGGCGGGTGGTCTTCCTCCCAGAGACATCATGCCCACCCACCGGCACAAGAAGAGGCTGAGTGTGGCTCCTGGGAATGCTAATAGATTGTGCTGAGTCATCCCTGTTTGCTTGGAAGCTACTCTCCTAAAAATAATGTTGGTCAGAGTGCCTCCCTGCCCTATTGCCTACAAGGTAAGTCCAGACCATTCAGCTCAGCAAGGTATGCCCCTGCTGGTTTCTTCAGCTTCATCCTCTGCACACCTCATCCATCCCCACGCATGCATAAATCCTGTGTGACAGGGATGCTGGTGGGCATGCAAACAAGTCATCTTTTTTCCCATCTTCACGTCTATGTGCATATCTGGATTTCTTGTCTCTTCTTATATGTTTTTCAAACTCCGGTTTGTCCTTCAAAACCCAGATCAAGTGGTTTTTCCTTTCAGTGGTTTTCTCTGAAACACTGAAATACTTTGTATATAATCCTATGATAGCAGTACAATAATATGTACTTATATGTTTTCTTTTAAATGGGTCCTTCATTTAGAAAATAATCGTTGAGTACCCACTATGTGCTGGGTACTCAGGACAGGGAATATATATTGCTCACCTGTATTGTTTACTGCAATCTCAGTATTTCTAGAAGCTGGCACAAACAGGTGCTCCAGAAGTATAGGGAGGGAAGGAAGGAAGGAAGGAAGGAAGGAAGGAAGGAAGGAAGGAAGGAAAGAAAGAAAAAGAAAGAAAGAAAGAAAGAAAGAAAGAAAGAAAGAAAGAAAGAAAGAAAAGGAGAAAAGAAAGACTTCTCCTAGGTTCTTCAACCTCCCACTGTAGACCTGGTTTGATATGATATGAAAATTCAAGTATTCTAAACCCCTAGGGAAGATGCTGGTCCTCTTCTCTGAGTACCATAGGCAGCTCTGACTGCCTGAAATTTCATATAAGCCGAAGAGTTCTATGCAGGGCTCTGGAGAACTCTCTCTGGTGGTCTTTTCTATTCTGAACTCATGTGTCCCAGTGGTTGCGGAGGTTGAAATAAAGCATTGACATCATGACACCGTCTTTCTAGCAGGCCATGAATGAGCTCTTGGGCTGTATACACCCCACCAGAGGGACTGCTGACCATCTAAGTCCTGCCTTGCTGCCTATTTCTATCCTGTTGTCAACCTTGAATCAAGGCTGGAGCAATTTGGGGTTTTTCTAAATGTACTCTAAACTGATTTCAAAGATAACTGTCAAAATGGGGTTTGAGGAATAAATAGGCAACATATAATCACATTCTCTTTCTCTCTCTCTCTTTGAAGAAAGATAATAAGCTCCCGTTTTGATTTGATGATGAGTTGTTTGGTCCATGCATTTCCAAGCTCTTGGCTATACTTAGAACATTTCTATTAAGAGTGACTATAGAGTATAGACAATAGGACTTATTTCTTTTTTAACCTGCAATCTGAATGTAGATATCAAAATGATAGCCAATCCCCTTCAGATGGTCTCCTTCTGGAGCATAGTATACTAGAAAGAGTCAGAAGTACTGGACATCAGTTTTCAGCTTTACTCTTTGCCAAAGGGTGACATTGGGAAAATCACCAATCTTATCCTATGTAAAAATGGAGATAATGGTTATTTTGCAGGGATGTTTTAAGGTTGGTTGGTTGGTTTGTTTATTTATTTATTTATTTTGTCATATTCAGTTAGCCAGCATATAGTACACCATAAGTTTTTGATGTAGTGTTCGATTCATTAGTTGCATATAACACCCAGTGCTCATCACCACAGGTGCTCTCCTTAATACCCATCACCTGGTTACCCCATCCTCCCATCTCCCTCCCTTCTGTAACCCTCAGTTTGATTCCTGGAGTCCAGAGTCTCTCACAGTTTGTCTCCCTCTCTGATTTCTTTCCATTGAGTTTTTCCTCCCTTCCTCTGTGGTCCTCCATGCTATTCCTTATGTTCCACATATGCATGAAACCATACGATAATTATCTTTCTTTGCTTGACTTATTTCATTTAGCATAATCCTTTCCAGTTTCATCCATGTCAGTGCAAATGGTGCATCCATGTCCAGTTCCTTCCTTTCTGATGGCTGGGTAATATTTCATTGTATATACGAACTACATCTTCTTTATCCATTCATCTGTTGAAGGGGATCTCAGCTCCTTCCACAGTTTGGCTATTATGGACATTGCTGCTATGAACATTGGGGTGCATGTGGCCCTTCTTTTTACTACATCTGTATCTTTGGGGTAAATACTTAGTAGTGCAATAACTGGTTCGTAAAGTAGCTCTATTTTTAACGTCTTGAGAAATCTCCAGACTGTTTCCCAGAGTGGCTGTATCAGCTTGCATTCCCACCAATACTGTAAAAGGATTCCCTTTCTCCACAACCTTGCCAACACTTGTTGTTTCCTGTCTTGTTAATTTTGGCCATTCTAATTGGTGTAAGGTGGTATCTTATTGTGGTTTTGATTTGTATTTCCCTGATGGCTAGTGATGTTGAACATTTGTTCATGTGTCTGTTAGCCATTTGTATGTCTTCTTTGGAGAAGTGTCTGTTTATGTCTTCTGCCCATTTCTTGACTGGATTATTTGTTTTTTGTGTGTTGAGTTTGATAAGTTCTTTATAGATCTTGGATACCAGCCCTTTATCCAAAATGTCATTTGCAAATACCTTCTCCCATTCCATGGATTGCCTCTTAGTTTTGTTGACTATTTCCTTTGCTGCGCAAAAGCTTTTTATCTTGTTGAAGTCCCAAAATTTCATTTTTGCTTTTGTTTCCTTTGCTTTTAGAGATGTGCCTTGAAAGAAGTTGCTGTGGCCAATGTCAAAGAGATTACTGCCTATGTTCTCCTCTAGGATTTTGATGGATTCTTGTCCCACATTTCATACATTTTGAGCTTATCTTTGTGTATGGTGTTAAGAGAATGGTCTAGTTTCATTCTTCTGCATGTGGTTGTCCAGTTTTCCCAGAACCATTTATTGAGGAGACTGTCTTTTTTTCCACTGGATGTTCTTTCCTGCTTTGTTGAAGATTAGTTGACCATAGAGTTGAGGGTCCATTTCTGGGATCTCTATTTTGTTCCATTGATCTATGTGCCTGTTTTTGTGCCAATAACATACTGTCTTGATGACTACGGCTTTGTAATATAGCTTGAAGTTAGGCATTGTGATGCCCCCAGCTTTGGTTTTCTTTTTCAACAATCCCCTGGCAATTCAGGGTCTTTTCTGATTCCATACAAATTTTAGGATTGTTTGTTCCAGCTCTGTGAAAAATGTCAATGATATTTTGTTAGGGATTGCATTGAAAGTGTAAATTGCTCTGGGCATTAAGGTTTAAATGAGGTAATGTAGAGAGAGATCCTGGCACATAGAAGATAATTAATATATGTGAATTTCCTTTGTATCTTTGGAAATCATATGTTCTTTATACTAATGTTTCCTTTGGGGCCTGTTATTGAAAATGATAACAGAGTCATATGTGAAGTGACAATATTGCTGCTACCATTTATTGATGATCTTGGCACTTCTGTCAGTCCCTAGGATTTGCTGGAAACCACTGGTAATTCATTCTCTACTCTTCTCTCATGGTGTTCTTAGAGTCTGCATCTTTAAGGAGGGGAAGGTATTTGTCTGACTATAGGCCTCCTTCTCACTGGTCCATGGAGAGATGGAAGGAGAATGAGACAATCTAAAAATTTTAAGATATTTGAGAGAATCAGCTCCACTATTTGAGATTAATGGCTGTGGTCTACCAACCAGGTAATTTGCCCCACCTCCATTAGGTGGAGTGAAAAGTAGGGCAAAGACCAAGAGGGGGTGTGGTTCACATCCAAGATGGCAGGACCTGTGACACCTGAGCACTGACTAAAGCCAGGCTGTAGTTGTCCTGGGAGTTTTGAGCCTTGCCCCCACCCCATCCCCACCGCCCCAGTCAGGATCCTGTTACTATAATATTCACAGTCAACCCCCACCCTTGCACCGGAAGGCAGTGAGCACTCGGAAGCTGCTCATTCTATTCTGGTTATTTCTGACTTTTTCTTGTACCTGGTTTCCTTCTGTCTGCCCGGCTTGTGTTGGTGCTTTGGTTTTGCTCTTAATGGAGCTTTTGGATCATCCTCAGGTTACACTTCTGCAGATGGGTCATTCCTAGTGCACCCCTTTTCCCAACCAAGAACTCTAGCCCCGACCCCCTATGCCTGTGAAGAAGAGATCAGTAACTGGTGAAGCTGGCTGAATTCCGACAGAGCCTATGAAGAACTGGAATGACAATAGAGAATTTCAGAGTCACCTGGCCTCGTGCAGTGCCTGTCTGGAGACCTGGGTCAGAAGGAAAGAGAACCCCCTTCCCAAACTGCAAACTCAATGCTATGCTCTGTCCTTTTCCAGGGAGCTTCTGTGAAGACTGCCCTTGGGTAGTTGACTTCTGTCTCTGTTTGAAATGAAAAATAAATGGTCACAAGTCCCTGGGGTGACTAAAAGCTGAGCAAAGTAATTTCTTCAGTTATTCAGAATTGTTATTTTCTGGGAAGAGGGGTCAGCAAAACAAAATCGGCGATTTATACAGTGACTTAAAAACAAACCCCTGCCTTTTATACTATTGAAATGTCAACCTATGATGGTATTCCTTATGTTTTCTTTGACCTCTATTTTAAGTAGGTAGCAAGTTTTCATAAATTTCACATTTCATAAAATTTTGTAATGTGGAAAATAGCCTTTTGCTAAAGCCTTAACTGAAAGCATTATACTTAGTGTCCTTGAGAGGAGATGGAAAATATGAACATAGGTAGGGCATCTCAGAGATGAAGAAAGGCTGTGGGCACAATGATTAGCTCAGGCTCAGGCCCTTCCTTGTTTTGTTCTCTAGGAAGTTGATCAAACCTGAGCATGGTTGATTTCTTAGTGTATGTAGAAGGCAGGATTCTGGGCACTGGAATGTCAGAGTTCCACACATAAGACATGGAAACAACTGGATGTCAAGGGGCTGCCTCAGGCTTAGTGAAAACGTTCATAATGACCATGAAGGATTGGGAATTAAAGAGCCCTCCTCTTTTGGGGGCACCAGAGAAGTCTTCTAGATTTTGATGTGGCCTTGGGGGAAGAAAGGCACTACCCCTCATAACTGAGATTGACTTCCTGCTGCCCTGGGAGAATGACCACTCAGAGTCATATTCACTTTGATTTAGAGAGAAAACAGAAGTGTGGTATTTCTTGTACACCTAGAGTTGCAAATTGAGATCACACTTCCACACACAAAATAAGTTGGGCCTTTAATGTCAGGTACTTGCAGCAGGGTCCTCAATAGGAGTGTTGAAAATTGTAGTTTTATCCTTAAAAAATAAAAGTTTGGCTTTTATCTTGTTTTAGCTGAAATGTCCTTTCTTCAGAAGAATTCTTATGTTACATATAAGTATAAAATTCAGGCATATCTGGAAGTGTCCTGATTGGAGTTGGTGTGATCCAAAGCCCTTCTACTTGGCCTATTCCTCACACTGACTGGCGCGTAAGTGACTCTGTCATGTCCCGGGGTTCTGAGAGTCAGCTTGGGGCCATGCTATAGGCTGCAGACTCGCTTTGGTAAGTAGGTGGCTGAGATAACGGATAGCGAGTAACTTCCAGGTCATGCCAACATTCCTTAGCACTTTACTTAAGGTCCTTCATAATGTGGCCCCTTCCTCCTTCCCAGCCACATCCATCCCTTGCCACTTGCATCCATCTTTGTATTCTGAGGGATGGCCCTAGTGTCCACTTCAGTGCCTGGTATAGACAAGCCCTAAACAAATGTCAAATAAACAATGTAATATGTGTCCTTTGAGGGAAGTCATCTTGCAACCCAAAATGATGGAAGGAGATAGAATAAAATTTTGGGCATTACAGAGAAAGAACAAATTAAGCTTTATCTTTATTTTCTCTCTCTTTGTTTGGAATGACTGCTATGAAGTTCTACTCACAGTTGGGGTCTAATACATAGAAACTACTTGCATCTTACTCTATAGCTCTTCCAGCTTCACCAGGCACACACACACACACACACACACACACACACACACACACAGAGAGTGTATTTGAAACCAGTTGAGAGAGAAGTCAGAACTATGGAGATAAAAATAACTCTTTTCACTAGTATTGCTGGATCAGAGAATGTGGTTTGAGCAAGCTTCCTCCTCCTTGTCCTCAAATCTTGACTTTGGAATGAGTTTCCTTAGTTCAGTAAGCAGGCTTACTTAACCAGCCAGCTTAGCCTCAAGAACATGACCACTGCACACCTGAAAGGTCTCAAACTAAGAATAGAGAGACTTGGGTTTCCAGAGATGCCTCTGGTCTCTGAATCAGATATACTTCCACTTGGAAGCGCCAGTAAAGCACAACACACACACACACACACACAGCAGAAAGCAGAAAAGAAAGCTGAGATTGCCCAGAGAAGTCTTTCCTATTCCCTGGGATTGTAGGTAGGGGTGGGAGATGTGGGATTAATGTGGAATTAATTAATTAGATGTGGAGGAGCTACTTCCTAATATTTATGAATGAATAGTAGGTCTCAGTTTATATATCATGATAGAAAATTTAGATAGTGCCCCTAAGAGTCATTTTTCACTGCATTTCAACCAGTTGCATTCATGACAGGCTCCACTTGGATCATCATGTCAATCAGACATTTTGAACTGTGGTTTTTATGTTTATTGACAAGCCTAAAGTTCACTTCTGGCGGGGTGACCATCTTGGTGGATACCACATCATGGCTGAATTCTGCAAAAATGAAACTAGACCAAAAGAACTGTGTGTACAAATGTACAACAACATTGTAGCCTAAATACTCTAAAGTCATTTAACTCTAGCCTTAGGATACACAATGAAACCCCAGTACACACCAAACATGGTGCACATAGCAGAAATTAAGGACCATAAACAGATGGGCAGAGACAAAACACAACAGCGCAAGTGAAGAGACATAGGACCAAGCAGCCTGTTAGGTCTACAAAAAGCACAAACACAATTAAAGACCAGCATTAAAATTAATTGTCCTCTTCAACACCCACCCCCAACATTCCGGGAAAGGTCCTTGTCACTACCAGTTTTCAAGAGGAGAGGCCAATAGAGACTGACATCTGAGACCTGGCTGGAGATGATATATAATGAATTGGGGTTGGACCCGATCCACAGAGAATGAAGACACAGGTGTTAGAGGTGGTTCAGGAGAAAAATGGTGCGCCAACCAGACTTCTTGGTGGCAAGCAATAGCACCCAACCCTCTTGGGATGAAAGAGAATATTTTATAAATCATGGAAGCTTAAAGATGTAGGGTTGGCAAACAGATAAGATTCAAAGAGTGTCTGGAGGCCGGGCAGCAATGGCGGTCTGACCAGGACCACACACCACTGCTGTTAGACAGTGCTTTGCACTGCAGCTCATCACTGCCACTGCTGGACACTGACCTTGGGCACCATGGCAGTTGCATGATACCACCATCAGTTCCAACTTGCTTCTTTTTGGCATTTTTCGGTTCTGATGCTAATTTCCTAGTGGGAATGTAGCTTTGCATCAGTGTAGGATGTGCCTGTGCCCTGGCTTCCAATGGGAGAGGGGAGATGGCCCTTCACTTACCATCAAGGAAACATGCAATGGGAATCCCCCCTCCCATCCCCCAGTGGAAGGAGAGTTGAATAATGGGTAGCCTAAATGCATTCACATATGAAAGTAATGGATGCATCAAGGATGTCTCTTGAGATGTAACATTGAAATGCCAAAATTAAATGGACATCTGAAAGTATTAAGTGTCACAAAACCAATAAAAACATTTCTTCTTCACAGAGTGGTATTTATTTAGTTGTATGATCATTTAAAAAATAAAAATCAAGTTACATGTCTTCTTGCTGATAAATTACAAACTGCCTAGTCCACGCCTCTGCCTCTTATTATTTCTTATCCTCCTTCTCTACCTATTTGCCCTTGCGGCTTCCAACATTACATTATATTATATGAAGAATGAGGCACCGCCAAATGAGAGTCACTGGGGGGGGGGCAAAAAAAGAAAAATCAAAATGAAGCAATGATACAGTATCCAATTTTTTAATCATATGGGTTGGCTCACATGCTAACAGGTAGATTGCCCTAGTTGTTCTTGCTAAATGAAATACCTAAGATAATAATAATAGTGTTTACTATGTGTCAGATGCTTTGCATATGTTATCTTGTTTAATCATCATGGCAACATGGTTGAAATGATCCCCATTTTACAAAAGAAGAAACTAAGGCTCAGAGAACGTGACTGACTTTGGGGAAGGTTGTAAAACCAAGGAACAGGCAGAACTGAGATCTTAACTCCCTGTCTGTGTAACGTAGAAAGTCCTTCCACCAGCACCACACCTCCTCTGAACATTAGCACATTTGAATAGACCTGAGTCAATGTTACTCTGATGGGTGTTGGCTTCCTGCACTAGCACATTCCTTCAAAGATAAAAGCATCGCTCTCACAGGTTTCTTGGCAGAGAGAATGGGAATCTAGGCTCCAAAATGAAACTGAGGATTTGTTTCAGGAAGTGGGGACTGGCAGAAAAGGGAAAGAGAGGGTCTTGAATTGCAAGAGTCAAGCACAGGCTGAAGAAGGCTGCTGGGAAAAGCAGTGCCTGTGAGGATGTCTTGGCCAGTGAAATCGCTTTTGGCCAGAGTTGCCTTCTTCATACCAGATGGAAAGTAATGGTCAGCCCAGGATAATGCGACACAATTTGCTTTTATTTGATGGTTCCTTCTGCCTGTGTGATGTTTCCCAGGCTGCTTTTTATACAAGCATTGGCTTTGTAAGTGAAAAAGAAAGAAGTTGTTATACATTTTGTAAATCATGACCATTTTGCTTTGGCTGTGGATTTTTAAAAAATGCTCAAACTGCATTGCAATTAAACTGCAATTTATTTACAAATAAATTCATGAAAGTCAACATGCATTCTCTTCCAAAAACACCAAATGCATAGAAAAACCATAGGTCTATACTACTTTCCATATAAATCTTTTTCCTACTTAGAGAAAGAAAAGAAGTATAAGCTTTGAATAAGGTAAAAGAACAAATTGATTATAAGAGTAGAATGACGTGGGTCCCCTGGGTGCCTCAGTCGGTTAACTGTCTGCCTTTGGCTCAGGTCATGATCTCTGGGTCCTGGGATGGAGCCCCACTTCGGGCTTCCTGCTCAGCAGGGAGTCTGCTTCTCTCTCTCTCTCTTTCTCTCTCTAGCCCTCTGCGCTTCCCCCTGGCTCATGTACTCTCTCTCAAATAAATAAATTAAATCTTTGAAAAAAGATTTTTAAAAAAAGAGTAGAATGGTGTGACTCTTCTCAGATGTTTTCTAACCTATGGAGATTTAGTTCTGGAATATTCAATCATATAACCATGTCAACAATCAACAAATGAATAAAAGAAAAAAAATCACTAATTATTTCAGCAGTTTAGTGAATTAAGCACATTCCTTTTTCATATGAGTCATGGTAGATCTAGTTTTCTTCCCCTAACCCTATGGATAGACACTTCCTGTGAATATGTCTTATTTTAAAAGATATTTTTACTTGCCACGTCAAATTCAGTTGAGGGGATATAGTACAATTTATTTAACCAGTTTCTTTTTGCAGACTTTAAAGTTGTTTCTAATTTTTCACTATTATGGAAGTCACTGCAATAAGTTTAGTTTTGTGTTTAGTTTCTTCCGCCCCTACTCTTTTAGGGAACTAGTTCCTTAAAATAAATTTCCTGGAGTTGAGTCACACGGTTTAATGAAATGAACTATTTTGCTGTTCTTGGTAGATATTGTAAAATTGCTTTCCAGAAAAGTTTTTATCAATTTATACTACCACCAGCAGTGTTTTCATAAGCCATTTTCCACTACAAACTTAGCACTATAGGTTGTCTAATGTCTTTTAAACTGAAGTTCTTAAGGGAAGGTTTCTCTCAGTTGAAGTGTGGCTAAAAACTTGCCACTCAGCAATTGTGTGAATTCTCAGAGACTGACTATGAAATCATAGCAATAAACATTGGCCATGTCAGAGGCCTTTTGAGTTTGATCTGTCCCTCTGTGGCAGGTGTTGGATTGGTACCCAACATGCCAGTGCTTTGGGGACACAAATGAGTGGACTATGTTTGTTAAACATGTCAGCTAGAGTTCCCATAGGACTCGGCCACAAAATGTCGACAAAGCTGAATACAAAGGCCTGGCTCTTTGCCTGCCATCCCCTGCAAGGCTTGGGAGCCCATGAAAGGCAGAGCATCTCCTGGGTATGCTACAGAGCCTTTCTGGGTTCCAGAACTTTGCTTGGACACCTGGAATTCAAATTTCCACCACTGCTGACCCGGAATAAACAAATGTTCCCCAGGGCCGCCTTCTACGATTTCATTCTCTGAATGTGTCGCTTGTAATGTTGAAATGTATTCTGCAAGAATGCCATTGGACATGCAAGCTGCCAGGGCATTGGAAGCCATCTAGTCCAAACCCTTGATTCAAAGAAGAGGAAGCTGAAGCCCAGTGAGTGGAAAGTTCTATAGCCTGGTTTCTTCATTCCCAGCATGGTGGTGGCACCCACTGCCTCCACACATTATTCCTCTGTGATGAAATGTTTTTTATAAAAGCTAGTCCAGGACTGTCTTGCTAAACTTAACTATCAGTGGGATCTTCCTTGTTACTGATGATCATTCCTGGTGTATCAGGTAATAATTGCAAAACATGCACTAAGAAGTTGTAGGCATTAATCTTGATATTTTTGTGTAGTTAAATTACAATGATAATTACCATCATTGTATGTCAGACACAGTTCCAAGTAATTTTCATGAGTGAATTCATTTACTCCAACACTTTTCTAAAATATATTTTTCAACATCCTCATTTTACAGAGGTAAACTGAGAGTGGTTTTTAAAAAATAGTATATTAAACAGCATAACCTAAGCTATACTGCAGTACAAACCACCCCAGATGTCACTGTCTTACAATAGTAAAGCTTTATTTCCCCCTCATGTTGTGTGTGCATCGTAACTTAATATTAGCTCTTTTTTGGGGAGGGAACCACATTGAAAGAGTAGCTCTTACCTGCAACTGAGCTGTGTCCTGGCAGATGGAATATCATGAAGGTACAACACTCAATGGCTCTTAAAGCTACAGATTGAGAAGGGACACAGGCTACTTCCTCTTAACTTCATTGACCAAAGCAAATGACATGGCCAAGCCTGACACTGATGAAGCAGGTAATAAGATACTCCAGCAGGGAAGGCCCAGTGAATATATTGAACAAATACAGTCTACCATTGACAGTAATGTATTCAGGTTCCCACATCAAGTAAATTTTGGAGGCAGGATTTGAACTTAGTGTGATTCCAAAACTAGCACAATCGACTTCTCTGTTTTACTCTCTCTTAACGATCAGATGCTAGGAAACGTCCCCAGAACCCAGGTGGGAACTTAAAATCTCGTCTTTTGCCTCCATGAAAAAACGCCATTGTGAGCATTACTCCTACTTTCCCAGCCGACACGTTTCACAATACTCGCTGAATGCTTCCCCCAATGGAGCACTAGCACAGTCTTATTTTGCATGCTATTTCTTTCTGGGTGAAAGAGATCTGTACAGTCACGTAATGCTTTTATACATAAGGACTTCTTTAAAGACCTCTTAGACTCTCAGGGTAGTCAGGGCCTCAGAGCCACAAGGCCAGCTCCCTGCCAAGGATGGCATCCTAGTTATGAAGTCCTACCAGGAAGCCACAGAGCCTCTCATGTGCAACTCTATCTAACACCTCCCACCCAAGGAAGGCCAGGCCATTTATGGACAGCTCGGACTGTGGAAGGAGTCTACCTTGAGTTGAATCTCCCTTCCAGAGCTTTTCTTCTTGGGGCTACAGTTAAGTTAAATGTAATCATGTATATGTAATCCTATATATAAGTACGTATGTATGTATATATGAAATATATAAACATATATATCTTTTATATATTATATTCCATTTATATACTATTTATACTTATATGTTTATAGATATTTGTATGTATTATGTTATAACATATAATACTATATATAAAATAGCAAACTCTCTGTATCTATATCTATCTATCTATCCTAGATTTTTATTTTAATACAGGGATTATGGTCCCTGAGATTTGATCTTCTGTAGCTTCAAATGACGCAATTTCCTCTTAATATGATATGACTTTGCATCTCAAAACATCCCAGTTGCCATTTTTTTTTAAAGATTTTATTTATTTATTTGACAGAGATAGAGACAGCCAGCGAGAGAGGGAACACAAGCAGGGGGAGTGGGAGAGGAAGAAGCAGGCTCATAGCGGAGGAGCCTGATGTGGGGCTCGATCCCATAACGCTGGGATCACGCCCTGAGCCGAAGGCAGACGCTTAACCGCTGTGCCACCCAGGCACCCCCCAGTTGCCATTTTTGAACATACTCCAGTCTATCTGCAATTCAAATTGGGTTTGTATAATATTATTCACCCCCTCCTTATATTTATACTACTGGAGTCATAACTCCTCAAATGGGAATGTATTTTAGATTTAACATAACAGCATGATCTTTTCTATGGTAAATTGAATTTATCTAGTAATTTCCATCAATACAAACCAAGCTTGATATTTATAATACCCAGAAATGCTGAGAGTGTGGTAAGAATATTCCCAAATCCTTTAACATAGGCTTCAGAAATTATCACAGGATAAGAATACCTTATTCTTTCAATAAGCAAGATTACTTTGCTTTCATACTTATTTACTGGCTTATATTCAAATATAGAATATATATACAATTGATCCTTGAACAACACAGGTTTGAACTGCACGGGTCCACTTATACGTGGATTTTTTTTTTATAAGTACAGTACTGTAGATATATTTTCTCTTCCTTATGATTTTCTTAACATTTTCTTTTCTCTAGCTTACTTTATTGTAAGTATATACAGTACATAATGCATATAGCATATAACATATAAAATATGTGTTGACTATTTGTTATCAGTAAGGCTTCCTGTCAACAGTAGGCTATCAATTGTTAAGTTTTTTGGGGGAAAGTCAAAAGTTGTATGCAAATTTTTGACTGCCTAGGGGTGGGATTCAGTGCCCCTAGTTCCCCATGTTGTTCAAGGGTCAACTGTAGTTTATTTCTCTTCAATAAATGTCTGACAAATTCTCTTTTTAAATTGGCTTTTAAATTGGGGAACTTTTTGATATGTAGACAAAATCAAGCCACTTTCAGACTGGGATATTTTATACTCTTTAAAATTATATTCCTTTTATTTTATGGAAGCTCTGTGCAGGGGAAGGACCATGTCTTTCTCATTTTCACTCACCCCTAAGAGGCTGTTGTTGAGTTAAAAAGTAAAAACAATTGATAAATAGGTCAGTGGACATATATAATGCTTTTTTTTCGCCGTAACAGTTGGTCATGTTCAAAATAGCACAAATTACCGTAATTGATCTAAAAGCATTAGTGGTAGAGTGGAAGAAAAGAGATTTGATATTTTTTTAAAAGGTACAGACCAGCAAGATTTAATGAATGATTGGAAGTTGCAAAATATTAGAGAAAAAGAGGAGCCTAGAATAACTTAGGAATTTCCAGTTTGAGTGACTGACTGGGTGGCTCATGGACTGTTCCAAAACAGTCTACACCTTGTTTGTTTGTTTTTTTTAATAAAGTTTTATTGGAATTCAGCCATACACATTCCTTTACACATTGTCTATGGGTGCTTTCACACTACAATGGTATAGTCGGGGAGTTGTGGCAAAGACCTATGGCCTACAAAAAGTTGACTACCTGGCACTTTATAGAAAAATGTTGGCTGAATCTTGCTCTACAGAAAATAGATTTTTGTTGATGTTGAGGAAGAATATTGGGGCAAATAGGTTCCGTCTGTTAATATGCTGAGTTTGTGGTGATTGAAGAACATTCCAGTGAAGATGTTCAACAGGAAGTTGTAGATACAAGCCTGGAACTCAGGCATGAAATTATGACTGAACATATAGATTTAGTAGTTTGTGGTCACGTTGTGGCTTTGGCAGCCATGTTTAAGCAACATGGTGACTAAGCATCTAAAATGAAGATACTGTTGGTGACGTACAGTACTCTGTGAGATCTAGTTTAGGAAGTGAGTCAGTAGTGTTTGACTTCATCTTGTATAAGCATAAGAAGAAGGATGGGGTCTGTAGAGTGCATTCGCTTCATCTTCTAGAATGTGGGATAGGGCTTCCACTGAGCACAAGGCCCAGAGTCCTCCAGCCACCATCACCCATTTGCTTCAGAGTGACCAGTATTGCTGCAAGTCCTCACAGTAGGCCCCAGGCTGAAATCAGAAGCACCCCTTTTGGCTTTACTATGCAGTTTGGCCAGTGCAACCACAGAACATCTCATATTGGTTGATTAAGGCCAGGAAAAGCTAAATGTTGGCAATGGTTCTAAAATGATGCCAGTCCTGGAGTTGTGAAGTTCTGTTGTAGCTATCAGGGTTAAGCCTAACAAGGCAACTCATGTACTTTCCAGGCTGTTTTCCAGCTGGTAAGTGAATATTTCTGTACTGCACGTGGTACAGAGAACTCAGCTCAGTGCAAGGACAGTTTGTTCCAACAGAGTTTCTAGGCCAGTTCCAACATGCCTTTGAATCCTCTTACTTTCAGAGTGATTCATTTCCATTTCCTCTTTTGCCAAGTAGGGAAATAGCAACTCCTCTTTCTCATCCTTGGTAAATGTGGTTAAAGGCAAGTATTTTGAATGAGTCGGGGAGTGTGCAACCATATGGATAGTGAGCTCCTGCAGGGAAGACCTGCAGCCTCTATAGTGGAGACCGACAAAGAGTAGACACCCAGGATGTTAAATAAGTAGGCCCTCAAGGGGTAATTTACTCCAACTGTAGTTGTATAGACCTTCTGGTGTAGTTACCCGTACAACGGACCCCGGCTGTCTTAAGCAAGATTATTGGCAACTGTATCAAGATCTTTCCCTCTTTTACCTTTCTCATTAGCCACTGGAGAGAATGAACTAAAGCCATGAATTTGATTTTTTTAATTTATCTTTTGACGGTCTTACCTTATTAGATGGGAAACCCTGCTAGTACCCCTGAACATACTCCAATACACATTCCGAGTTGTATTTCTGGAAATGTAGTTTCAGTGTATAAGTTTTTGAATTTTTCCAGTTTCATCAGAGGCCATTATGCTAAATACTGCAGAGTACATTGAAAAATGGGTGGAACTAAAGGGGGGGAACCACTTAAAACTATGATCAGATTTTTCCTTCAGATCACATTTTTTATTTTTTTACCTCAGAAGGAAATTGTTGGATTTTATTTTTAACGTTGAATTTCCATACTCCCTTTTGAATTTCTTGTATATGCTAGTGTGTGTGCCTATGTACATATACGTTGTTGTGTCAGAATGTGTGTGTGTCTGTGTGTCTGTGCACCCTCACCTAACTGGAGTAAACTTGGCCTGTGTGTGTTTGTGTGTATGTGTGCGGACGAGTGTGGGTGTATTTTCCTTGTGAGTGCACTGGTCTGACGGAAGGAGCTCTTAGATCCCACAAGAGCCACATGTCTATCAGGAGGGATCTTTGTTACGTTTTTCAGCGCATGCTTTTGCAGGATTAAAGAGCGGAGGCACCAGGATAACCACAGAACCCTCTGTGAACTATTCTGGGTCTCCCCCAAGACCTTTAATTTACTATTGTATTTAAAGACAACGCATGGCCTTGCAGAGTTTTATCTGCAAATGCTCATCTGCTCAGCAGCCTTGGAAAACAGACCATCACCTAGCGGGGAGTGGCTCAAAGGTTGAACGGGTATCTACCGAACCTTAGTTGAATAATACATTTTGCTCGAGAGTTTTTGTTTGTCTGTTTGTTTTCCTCCTGGCTCGCTCTTGGCCCAGACTCAAGATAAACTTTGCTGCTTTTCTGCCTGCTGTGCTTAATTTTCTGTGGTCCCTAAAATGCTGGATTTGTAGCCTTTTTCGTTTGGCTGTGGTTTGGCATCTCCTTTCCAATTCAATGTTCAAGTTTCCTCTGTGTGCAGGACTCAGAAATGTTTCACTTGAGAGTTTAAGTTTCATGATTTTAATTATTCACATCGTCTAAACTTGGCTTTGAAATCAACCATATCAGGCATGACAATTCACCCAAGAGTCTGAAATGGAATAAAGAAAGCAGAGATGAGGAGGCATCTGGTGCCAAACCACCCCGGTGAGGTGCCCATATGTTTACAAAGGAGGCTGAAGAGGAGGAGGAGATGTGGAGAGAGAAGAGAACCAACTTTTATGAAGCACCTACAATGAGATAAGTGCCGGGTTTGAGGCGCATTATGCCCTTTGCCATCCCAAGAATCCTTTTGGAGGTAGGGATGTCCCAAGTTCTTTTTCAGTTCCTGCTGGGCTTCCTCCACATTTGTGCTATGAGATGGATGCTGTCATTGCAGGGGGGTGAATAGAAAAGATTACTCTAACACTCTGGCTTAACCTGGAAGATTCTCTCTCATTGTCCCTCCCTGTTATCCAGAAGTTCTTGTCTCTCTTGGTGTTTTCTGTATCAGATTAACAAATGCCACCCTGGTTTTATGAACTGAAGCTAAAAACTCCCAGCTCACTTTTTTGGCTGCCACTATTGTATTGTTCAATTGTTTCCTGCCCACTGTGTGTGGGTTCTTTCTATAATGAAGCCACAGTCCAGTTGCAAGGATTCTACAAGGTCAGGTACAGAAAGTTCCCATAAACACACTGACCTGAAACTATGGTACTGAGGGATGAAGAAGTTCCTTCAGTCTCTTGACTGCCAAGACCTTTTGAATTTCAGAACTCTCCTTTAATAAAACCTGATGCTATGGAGGCACCGAGAATGGGATGTTTTGCATGGCAGGATGGATGCATGTAAGAATTATTTGTCTAATTATAATGGTGTAAAGATATTAGAAGGAGGAGACAATAAAAAATAAAACTCAAGCATCACCTAACCAATCCCAAAGAACTCTACCAACATTTTAGCATCTTTCCTTCGCTTTCCTTCCTTCCTCTTTTCTTTCTATATGCTTTGAAAAATGTACTGTAACCAGTGTCTTGGACAAAATAAGTCTTGATATAAATCACAAAATAAAATTATTTCATCTCTTTCACTATCTTTTAAAAATTGATTAGAAGGAATAGTTCTTCCTTGCCCCAAACTGAAACCCTGGGCAGCCTCCTGATTCTTCTGATCAGGACTAAGTGGTTAGAGAACGATGGTGTCTTTTTCATCACAGTCGCAATTCAGAAATCGTAATTCCCGTCCCTTACGGTAATCGAAACTTTGGTTGGAAATGGTCTTCTGCACTTTCCCAGCTCGGCCGGCTGCCCAAACCTGAAGAAGGCCAAGAGGGTGTGGTCGGTTTCCACTCTCAGGTTTTGCCCTCCACTCCTACTTTGGTCCATTTCTGCCTTCTCCATGTTCGGAGTCAGGGGAGGAGCCAGAAGTTTCTTATGTGACTGGCACTGTCCAAGGCGGGCTTCCCACTCCCTGGACCAAGCAGATGTCTACTGTCAGTGCTCTTATTGGCTGGTAAGGTGTTCTTCAGGACACTCTTGCCTCCACACCATGCCTCCCAAGAGCTTTTCTCTGCAGTTCTCCTGATGTTGGTGATGCACTCTTCTTGTACAGCTCAAGTTCATGTCTTTCTCAGCCCCTACTTAATTCAGTACTACTGCGGTTTTCCTGCAGTGGGGACTCTCTACCCTCCAGGAATCCCGTGTGATATGACTTGTGAGGAAAAAAAAAAAAAAGAAATGTATATCGATCCCTGCCCCAGTTCCTGGTACAGACCTCCTAAAACCCTTGTAATTTCCTAAGTGATAAGAGCCCTAAGAGCATCTCTTATTCTAATAATTGGTCTTTGAGACCATCCTGATACAGAGCTGCTGAAATGTTTGTAAATTCCTAAGTGATAAGAGGATGAGGAGCACCTTTTGTTATAATGAGGCAACTCTGGGTAAGCTCCCAGATGGCTCCTGGATGGGGGCTGGTTGCTAGAAAGTCCAAACCACAATGAGAAGTTTGGATTTTCAGCTTACCCCCTCATCCTGCAGAGAGGGGAGAAGGGCTGGAAATGAAATTAATAATTGATCATGTCTACGTGAGGAAGCCTCCATAAAATCCTAATCATGTGGGGTTCAGAGACCTTTCAGGTCAGGGAACACATACTCCACAAATGGGGAAGGTAATGTACCCCCTGGGGACAGAATCCATGGGGACAGAAGCTACTACATTCAAGACCCTCCCAGATCTCACCCTAACTGTTCATCTGGGTCTTTTATCATATCCTTTAATAAACTGTAAACATAAGTAAGCATTTCTCCGACTTCTGTGAGCTGCTCTAGCAAATTAATCATACCTGGGGCGGGGGGAGTCGTGGGAAGCTCTGATTTATAACAGAGTGGTTAGAAGCACAGGGGGCAAGCTGGACTTGCGACTAGTATCTGAGGTAGGTGGAGGGGCAGTCTAACGGGATTGAGCCCTTAAACTGCAGGATTTGACATTATCTCCAGGTAGATGGTATCAAAAATGAGTTAAACTGTAGGACACCCATCTGGCATCGCAGAATTGCTTGATGTGGGCAAAACTCATACACAGCCGGTGTAAGAAGGGTGCGAGTGTGGCAGTGGTGTGAAAGCACAGGAAACACACAGAAGGAGAAAGACTTAGGTTTTCCTTCTCAGGACAAAGCCCCACGCTGGTTCTCTCTCACTCCCCCTTGATGTCTGCTCCAGGGGAAGCACACATCCTTGGCTCCCATGGGAGCGCCTGCCATCCTAGCCAACCTTTGCCTCTTCACTGCCCCCCACCAGTAGGGCTGGCCAAACTGGCTGTCTTCATTGAGATGTTCTACTCTATGACTCTCAAATGCAAAAACATTGATCAAGTTTCTGGGTAGTCCTGTTGAGTCTCTTCTCAGTTTGGTTCAAGATGAGTTTCAGACAGTCTCTCCTACCCCCAAAACATATACACATGCTTCAGTGCTTTGTGGACACATATGGTGGTTCTCAGACCGCAGCAACCGTTCTCTTCAAAAATTTTTCCCTGATTCCTCTTTCTTTAGTTCCAAAATGGGATCTTTCCGTACTCTGGAGGTGGATGACAGATTAAAGAGTCATGTAACCTTTTTATATCCATCTCCTTTAGAAATTTGCATCTTGGGGCGCCTGGGTGGCACAGCGCTTAAGCGTCTGCCTTCGGCTCAGGGTGTGATCCCAGCGTTCTGGGATCAAGCCCCACATCAGGCTCCGCTGCTGGGAGCCCTTCTTCCTCTCCCACTCCCCCTGCTTGTGTTCCCTCTTGCTGGCTGTCTCTATCTCTGTCAAATAAATAAATAAAATCTTTAAAAAAAAAGAAAGAAATTTGCATCTTGCACCTCACTTTGAAATGTTTGTTGAATCATGTTTATTGAATCTTGGTGATAGTTGAAAGTTACGACTTAATATTTCTGCCAGCTTTTTTATCTTTGTTTTCAAACAGTATTTATCCTGATAATGATCCCTATATCATCTTTGATTTTTGGACCTGTGATTTTAATGGTGTTTTAGGACTAAAATTAGTTTCCTATTGCCGCTATTACAAGTGACCACAAACTCCGTGGCCTAAAACAACACAGATTTATTGTCTTGTAGCTCTGGAGGTCAGAAATCCTAAATCAGCTGCAGTGGGTTGAAATCAAAGCATTGGCAGGGCTGAGCTTCCCCTGAAAGCTTTAGGGGACAAACTGTTTCTTTGCCTTTTCCAGCTGCCTGCATTCTTTGGCTTGTGGCCCTACATGGCTCTAACCTCTGTTTCCATCATAATATTGCTCCCCCTCCCTCTGCTTCCATCCTCACATTGCCTGTTCTGACCCTCTTGCCTCCCTCTTATAAGGACCCTTGTGATTACATTGTACCTACCCTCATAATCCAGGATGACCTCTCCATCCTCTAGATCCTTAATTTAATCATTTCTGCAAATTCATATTTGCCATGTAAAGTACCATATTCACCAGTTCTGAAGATTAGGATCTGGATGGGGTTTTTTTTGGGCGGGGGAAGTTGGGGGATAGCAAGGGCATTATGCAGCCTACACACCCATTTCTTGGATGTTTCACAATTTAACTAATTTTACTTTCAATTCTTTATTTCAAATATTATAAACAGTGGTGTAATGAGTTTCCTTACACATGAAAACATTTTTATGAGTTTCTCTGATGGTTTCTCAGTATAAATTCCTAGAAGCGGAGTTATTGGGTAAGAACATGTTGAGGACTTTGGATTTATCTTGCCAAATTCCCTTCCAGAAAGTTCCAAGAAATTTGGACTCCCCAAGCTATAAGGAGTCTATCTTTACCAGCACTGAATGTTCTTCATATTATTTCTCATTTGCGGGTCAATTTAATAGCTAAACATGGTATTCCCTATACATTTTTTATTACTAGCAGACTGAATATTTATCTCATATTTATTGGTCAAATGTATTTCTTCCTCTCTGAAATAGGTGTTCAATGCCTTTGGCCACTTTTATGCAGAGGCATGTTGAGAATGAAGATGTTTACAGACAGATGTCTGGTTCTGATTTTTTCCCCCAATTTAGCCGTGTGACCTTGTGTGCATAACGTAACCACCCTTTGTCTCAATATTCTCACTTTGTACGCATGAATAAAACCCCCAGGTCTACAGTGTGAGGTTTGGATGATGGGTGCAGAGCGCCTGGATGAAAGTTTGTACTTGGTGACAGTGGACCGTTGTGTTGCTGCTATTATGATTATGCTAATGGGTGTTAGAGAAGAAGGATTTGTCAAATGTATTTTTATATATTCTTTAAAAATATTAAACCCTTGGGGCACCTGGGTGGCTCAGTGGGTTAAGCGTCTGACTCTTGGTTTTGGCACAGGTCATGATCTCATGGGTCATGAGATGGAGCCCGGAGTTGGGCTCTGTGCT
Source organism: Ailuropoda melanoleuca (assembly GCF_002007445.2). Lineage (NCBI taxonomy): Eukaryota > Metazoa > Chordata > Mammalia > Carnivora > Ursidae > Ailuropoda > Ailuropoda melanoleuca. The sequence goes on along the minus strand of NC_048224.1, from coordinate 36,442,042 downwards.
CAGGGGGAGTCTGCTTCTCTCCTTCTCCTTCGCCCCTCCTCATGTGTGTGCACACTCTCACTCTCCCTCAATCTTTAAAATAAAGAAAGAAATCTTTTAAAAAATAAAAATATTAAACCCTTGATAAAAGGCACAACATAGAGTTAATGTGGTAGCATTGTATGGTGACAGACGGTAGTTGCACTTGTGCGCACAACATTCGGTACAGACTTGTCGAATCACTACGTTGTACGCCTGAAACTAATGTAACACTGTGTGTCAACTATACTTCCATTTTTTATAAAAGGGATAAAAAAGATCAAACCCTTGTTGTTCATAATTGTTGAAATTGCTTTTCCAATTTCTTATTTCTCATCTACTTTTGTATTTGTATCGTGTAAAGATGTCTAATATCTTGTGATCAACGTGTTGTCATTTGTGATTTCTTTCATTTACTTTATATTTAGAAGTTTTGAACCCTTTTCAAGATAATTTAAATATTTACTGTTCTTTTCATTTTTTAACAATGGCTTTCTTTGTTTTCACATGGATCTATAAAACAGATGGAATTTGAATCATTGGGTATATAAGGTGAGGATCAGGTAAAAGTTTATTTCCCCCCATATTTTAGCCACATTCCCCAATATCATTTGGTGAATATTATACTTTTTCTTCATTGAATTTTGCTGCTTCTATTGTTGTAATACATTAAGTTCCATAGTATTTTAAAATTGTTCTAAGGGCACCTGGGTGGCTCAGTGGGTTAAGCTTCTGCCTTCGGCTCAGGTCATGATCCCAGGGTCCTGGGATCCAGACCCATATCGGGCTCCCTGCTCAGCAGAGAGCCTGCTTCTCTCTCTCCCTCCGCTGCTCCCTGTGCTTGTGCTCTCTCTCTCTCTCTCTGTCTCGCTCTGTCAGATAAATAAATAAAATCTTTAAAAAAAGCTGTTCTAGAACTTTCCATCATATTCTACTGATACAGCTGTCTAGTGTTTTGACAACATGATTCTGTTTTAATGATAGTAGTATTTATAATGTTTTGGTGGGCAAACTCCCTCTCATTTCTCTTGTTTCAAACTTGGTCTTAGCAATTTCACTCATCTCTTCATCCTCTTCTGCATAACTCTGCAACCATTTTCTTAATGCAAGAACCCCACTACTGTCATGATTAGCTTGCTTATTACTTTTGGAACATCTGGAATCCTCATTCGTCTCATCTGGGGACTTGAAATCTCTCTTTATTTTGTAAAATTTCTTGAGTCCCTATAAAATTTTGAGGTTTCATTTCCACAGAGCACACAATTCTAGTAAAGCTCTCTAGGAGTATATTTTAATGTGAGTATAATCAATCTTTTTCCACTATGTTTTTTAAATGGATGTTGCTGCTATAAAGAAAAAAGTTATTGATTTTATTCTTAATCTTATTTGGCTAAGTTACTAAGCTCTATTATTACTGCTGTAGTCTTGTCAGTTTTTTTTTCTTTAGTTTTACACTGTATAATCAATTCTAAAAACAATTAACAATTTTATATTCTTTCACTGGGATTTTTGCTTCATTTTTCTGATGTATTGGTAAGATGTCCAGAAAGATAATAAGTATTAATGTCACCGGTGGCTCCCATATCTTTTTCTTTATATTAATTGTAATGCTTCTGGTATTTCACCAAAAAGGAGGGCAAGGTAGGTTTTCTCCTCATGGATGTACTCAGAGATGGTTCTAATTACCTCTTCTGAATATCTTCATTAGAATTCTTAGGAAACAATGCATGCCAATAACTCAGAAATGCAACAGACACCTCTGATGCCATTTGAATAGCATTTTAGTACAATGAAAAGAACACATACTTGGAATCAGGGGCACTCAGGTTTGAATGCTTTATCCAGCACTTACTGGGTAAACAATTTGCACAAACAACTAAAGTTTTCATGTTCTTCTCTCTAAAGTATAGACACAAATATCCCTTTGTAAGACCATATTCTAGAGTCATTCAGGTACAGGGAAAAACACCTAGAACAATGCCTGGTAGATCCTCGGCACTGATCGTGAAAGACATACTATCTCCATTAGTTTTGTTCTGCAAAGTGTGGATTGAGAAACCTGCAGAATGAATTTTAATAAAAAATGCTAGACCTTGCCCTTAACCTCAATGGACTTCAATTTCTTCCTCTGTTGATATGCAGACTAAATGGTTAGTACAGTCTCTCCTAACTGAGAGCATTCTGAAAATTCTGACTCTTGTCCCGGCCACAGGAGCCCCCATTTCTCAGATTCTGTTGCAGACTGGCTGTCCAGGCAGCCCTGCCCCCCCCACCCAGCAGATTGCTGCAGAGGGAAGAGGGGCGGCTGCCAGGAGCCTGGGCGGCAGCTGCATTTTCCTCCTGGGCCCCTCCCTCCTCAGGGAGCAGCGCTGCGTGTTGTCGCAGTTGTACTGTACTGTTCTACTGCATGGATTCATAGTTAACATTTTTCTTCCAGGCACATTTAAAACATTTGGCTCACTTCCTCCCTGAGCTGTTTTATAAGGGCAGTAACGGAGGCCAGGGTGTGCTCTTGTCAGCAGGCAAAGCACGCAGCAGAGGCTGCCAAAGAGTTTCCTGCTCAGGGGCCACCCATCCTTGGCCGCGGGACGCATGGCTGGAGCTCATGGCAACTTGCATAGAGCGAAGTGCTGGGACTTTCTGTTCTCTGGGCTCATGGTTTGGATTCCATCCTTAAGTCTTGCTGCACTGATCAGTGGAGGCTGTTGTGTTTGCGCTTGTTTGAGACTCGTTCAGAACACATGTTGCAGCAGTAGTTCAAGGCCTAGCTCTAAGGCTTGGAGCCGGGAAAAATGTTCTTTAAAGATTCAAGAGCTGCTCTTGCCTCCTGTTCATGCAGACAGAGTTCCCACGAATCAGCTGCAGGGGAGGCAGGCATTCCCTTCATCCCTCTCACTGTGAATTCACTTCTGGATTGGGCAGACGACACAGCCGCCAAATAGAGGGTTCCAGCATTGTTACCCCACCCTCTTTGAAGTCCACCTTGGCACGAGCTGATGTCTTTTCACGTATTTTTTATTGCCAAGGACTATGACGGGGAGAATGCACAGTAGATCCCTGAAGCTGTTTTTTCAGGATTTCCTTTGATTGGAAGTGGTTGGCTGTGCCTTCTGCAGCTGGCTCTATCACAGAGCAGAGGGCTCGGTGAGTCTCCCAAGGGACAGCTGCCATGCCGGCACGAAAGAGGTTCTGGCTGTGAAAGTGCCTGGCCGCTCTGGAGAACTCCACCAGGGGATGGGGCATTGTTGCTGCCTCACGCACCAGGAGGGAGGTGGTGTGATGTTACAAGTGGAAAGCACAGAGGCTCAGGCCCCAGAGAAACAGGTAGAAGTGTCGGCCCTCCGGCCGAATCACAGCATGGTCCTGACCTTGGTATTCTCACCTGCAAATGGCAATGAAAAGAATCCCCCACACACATTTGGCAGGGAATCAATGAGAACATGCAGAATGTTTAGCTTTTTTCCTCCAAATTCCAAATCTAGTCTGGAAATTTTAAAGCTGTCTGGATGACTGCTAAATACTCTCTCTTTATCTTCTTCATTTATTCATCATTCATTCGGTCTGCATTTACCAACAGTTAAAAAAAAAAACCACCAAAAACATTTTAGTGACTTCAATATTTTAGGTAATATAACAGGTGCTAGGAATAAAGAAATACATGTTCACGACATGGCCCCATCCCTTGTCTGTCTCAAAGATTAAAAAAAAAATGACAAAATGTTCAGGATCTTAGGGTAGTGGGTGGAAGGTTTGGGAAGTAAGGGGTAAAGCCAGGTAGAATACTTATACCCGTTTATGAAGTGACAAAAGTTCCTCCAGAAGAAGGGGACATTTATCCAAGGGGTGATGCCAGTGTATAGAAGATAGCATAAAATGGTCCCAGAACTTAGAGGCAGGGACCCTTTGAAACGTGACCAGAGTGACTTGCCCTTAGAGCGGGACAGTCCGTAGGCTGCTGCAGAGAGAGTGGACCATGTCAAATCTTGTCAAAGAATGCAGCTTGTGATAGTCTGTCACTGAATTCAGCGAGGTCCTACTCAACACGACTGCAGTTGACGGTCAGGAGCCAGGAAAGGCCCAGCCAGGCATGGATTGGGACTGGAACATGGAAGGATGGACTTCTGCCTCCTTATCCTACTTCTATTCTCCTCAGCTCTTTTGTTATTGTTTCCACCCAGCCTTTCCGTTGAGAAAGATGTTCTAGGCCGAAGACATCGTTAACTGCTGCGGCATATTATGTACTATATTACATAGGAAGAAATTTCTTGGAAAATGAGTTTCACTGCTGAAGACAGGGAGTACATTGTGACTTATAGAATTTCCCCTTCTTCTATGCCTTCTCCCACATTCTCTGAAGATACCTGTTCCCCCAAGAGTCCATGGGCTTCTGGAGAGCAGGAAATTTGGCTAGTCCTCATGTTACCCTGAACGCTTTGTAGAATACGAGGAAGGCAATTGCTACTTGTGCACTAAACTCAATACTACCACCTGAATGATCATTTTACCGTGCAAACCTGAACATACTATTAGGCCAATGCTACTCGGTATTCTTCAGTGAAAGGTTATTAAGGGTCAAGCACAGAGGGTGGAGAGAGGAAAGAATATCAAACACAACTTGAGAGAAGTAAGAAGAAGAAATATCTCCTTTCCTTATGATGCAATTTGCAGCTTAAGCCCAAGAATTTACCAGACAGGCAGAGTGTGGAAGGAGTGTGCCAGGAAGAAGAATGATGAGTGATGGGCAGCAAATCTAAGGAGATAACAGACTTGTGCCTCTCTTGCTTCTGCTATCCTGCTCCTAGAGCTTGCATATTTCTATCACAGATCTCCTAAAAAATATTCTGAAAGGATAAGGAGGCTTGGATGTTAGTCCTTCCTCATACTAAATAATCCTTTTTAAAGTAATCTACTCAGGCCAGGACAATACTAGAATATCTGCTTTAATAACACCTTTTACTAGGAGACACTCTCAGGAACCCAGAATAGACCAGAATGACCAAACCAGATAGATCCATGAAATTGTCAAGGCCACATTTTATGGGTGGGGAAACAAACTCAAACTGAGGAAATGAGGTGACCAAATTCTCACAGAGGTTAACATCCGGGACCTGGCCCCAGACTCTCAGACTCCTTGCTCAGTGCCTTCTGTACTAAAAGCATGTGTGAAAAGGGGTGTTTTGTCTAAATCAAAGCTGAGAAGATGTGTTGAGACTAATTTAATCTTTAATTAGGGAGGGAAAATAACATGTATTAAACACCTACTATATGCAACCATGGTGCCAAACATTTTACACATATCCTCACTGATCATCACAATGTTGTAGCAGACACAATTCACCCAGTTTACAAATGAGGTACCTGAGACTTATGGGCAGTGAGGCCCTCTACTTTCAAGATCACTTAGGATCAATTCATTCCTTGCTTTCACTTTGAGTCAGTGTCTCCTAGTTGTTCCTCTAATGGTAGGATAGGGGAAAATGGGACAATATTCATCTCACTGACATTCCTTCACAGCATCTCGTGAAGTAACCTCTGTCTCTCCGTGGTGTACAAATTGTGCAGGGGGTCAGTCATAACAATGGGCGTTTAGTCTTCTGGCTGATAGAGTCCTGAAATTATATTGGGAGAAATACAACTCAATCTCTTCTTGGGTAGATATTCATCTTAATATGTAATTTCTCTAGATTTAAATATATATAAGTATATTATCCATGTGTATTCATCTTATTTGAAATTGAGTTAAATTATTTGAATTGAATTTTTTGGAAAGACTATTCCCTATAACTTATAATACATACAATTTTTACCAGTTATTACTTCACTGATCCACCTAATGAGAAAATTATCTACAAATTTACATGGGGTGTGTGTGTGTTTATGCATATGCCTACGTGTGTACTGTCTGATCAATATCATCCGACGAATTAAACGCTTAGTCTTGGAAGCCATCATGTATACCACAGGAAGTGATTTTGAAAATTAATTTTTTGCATGATTATTATTTGTCATTGGAAGATTTGTTCATATGAATGCCCTATCTTATAAATAATAAAGCTAGGCAGAGCTGGATGAATATTGAGGAAATGTGGTAGCCCGATTATTCCCAGTATCTGTGGGTATGAGATGCTGGAGAGTGAGAGAGTAAATATGTACAGGACCATGTTTATGAAAAAAAGTAACAAGTCAAATAAAAGGAAAAAATTCTTCTGTGCTAGGTGGCCAAGGTGAGGTCAGTATCAATATTGGCATTGGCACTGCCAAGTCCGTGTTTTGCATGACGATAATTCAATCATGATATGTTGGTGACAGAAGGCTTATCAAACATAGAATGTTTTATTACAGGTTGGTTTGTTTGACAAAAGTGACACCCATCTTCTTTCACAAAGCTACTGCAAAATTCATATCCGGCCTTGCAAAATGTTATGTTGACAGCAAAGACTGTGAGGTACAAATTTATTGAACATTTGACATGCTTATTATTCATTATTTTTTTTTAAAAAAAGGTGTCTCTTTTCTCAGGAAACAGGGATGTTTATTTTTACCCCCAAGAAGCAAAACATGTAACACAAATTCTATGTATCCTGGGTGTTCAAATATACACTTATTGAATCTGACAGTATTTTTACACACTAAGAAAAGTACAGATATTGTTGTCTCATTTTATGAATCAGAAAAACTAAGCTATAATAAATCTGAAGCATTATCAACCTTTTCTATTCCTTTAGGCAACTGTAATAGGCAACAGTCAGGTAAAAGCCAACCAACATTAAACTTGGAGTTGTGAAAGACCAGCTCAGTTGTACATTTTATATGTATGTTAATGTATACTTTCAAGATTTCTTTGATTTATTTATTCATTCAGTTTCTACCAAATTTACAATAGGCGTTTCCTGCCTTTTGTGGCCTTTGGAAAAGGGGGAAAATGAATAATTTTAACAAAATTCTATTCACAGGCAATTTCTACAGGCAAGGAACAAATTGAATGGAATCTTTTGTTAGCCAAGGCATTAAAAAAAAAAAAAAAGGAAACAATGTAGCCTTACTGTCATGATCAGAATAAGAGGAACTGTATGAGTTTCATAGGTAGAGACAATATTTTCCCAAGCAGTAAACTAAAAGAGAAATTCATCCACTGTTTTCTTTTTTTTTTTTTTTAAGATTTTATTTATTTATTTATTTGACAGAGATAGAGACAGCCAGCCGAGAGAGGGAACACAAGCAGGGGGAGTGGGAGAGGAAGAAGCAGGCTCATAGCAGAGGAGCCTGATGTGGGGCTCGATCCCATAACGCCAGGATCATGCCCTGAGCCGAAGGCAGACGCTTAACCGTTGTGCCACCCAGGCGCCCCCATCCACTGTTTTCTGTGTACACACACACACACACACACACAACACTTATATAGTAGTCATTGTTGTCAACAGAACCATCAAAACCACCTGTGATACAAATGAGAAGAGCAATGAAGTTCCTTCATGCATTATTCACAGAGCTTTCAAGGGTAGTGACTGGCTATAGGGAAATGGAAGTAATTTTTAGTTCATTCCCAGGTCTTACAAGTGGTGAAATCTCCAGATTAAAAGAGATCAAACTTCCTAAATGAATTTCCCTTCCATGAAGAGGAACTCTTTGTGGGCAAGTTTCTAAGCGTATCTAGGTATGACTGATAAAATGCAAAGCATACTTCCAACCATATTCAACATTCTGGGTGTGTATATCACCACTCCCCATTCACCAGCATCCTGATTTGCTGAACTCTCCATCATGTAGAAGGTCTGTTTTAGCAGAGTCATAGCTGCTTCCTTGGAGATTCCACCTGTTTGTTGATATTGTAAATCTGGGCCATACCAGTCAATTCCATTTCTTCCTCCAAACCATAGTCCTTCAACTGTTCAATGAGGGCTGTCGTAAGAGGCAGCTCCAGAATTTCTGTGTAAGAGGAGTTGAGGGGTGGCATTCTGGCTGCTTCAGGGACTGGAGGACTGGTTTTAATGCTACATCTCTGTATCGAGCATGCTTTTCTGATGTCCTCTTGGCATTTGTTTGTGTTGACTTAGAGGAAGAGGTGTTATAGAGATTATGGAACTGATCTTTAGCCATTCCCAGCCCTGGCCATTCTGTGAGGCAATCACTGTTTATCAAGAGGGCTTGGAAATATATAGGCCATGCCCACTGTTCTATAGGCCCGCTGGTCTGTGTCTGTGAGCAACCAAATTAGGACAACTCAATTCCCAGCTCCCTATCACTCAGCCACCTGGAGTTGGCTCAAGGATTCAAGGGCCCCAGGTTTCAAACCAGCTTTTAAAGACTGATTAGGCAAAAGAAAAGGACAGGCTGGCAAATAAAGTCCTCATGGCTCACTTGGGCCTCTCAGAGACATCTTTCATGGTGGGGCACATCATAAAACCCACCGTTGAGTATAGTGCCATCTTTTCCTACTGTTGCGGCTGGAAGAAGAGCTAATTTGATCTTTGGTGTGATGGCTCTGGAGTCTTGACGGACTCCTGAGGCTGCTGTAATCGCTGAAATGGATGGCATGATTTCTGTTAGATTCCCTCTGATCTCCAAATACCTTCCTTTATAGAAATACCGAAATCCATGATTATAGTACAAATAGTAACAATGACAATAGCCATCATTCACATTTGTCTTGCTGGGCCGTGTATGAGGGACCCTGACCTTGTTCCTCACAGCATCCCTGCAGGGGTGGGTGTTCAAAGCTCTGTTTTATTGCAGATGAAACTGTGCATCAAACAGGTGCTATGATTTGCCTTCAATTTACAGCTAGTAAGCTGCTGTAGCCTGGGAAAGCTGAAACTCCCCCATTTAAGAGGGGGTCTTTTATGGTGGGTAAAGTTCAAAGGTAGTATTTGGTCACAGTGCTTGAGTGGGCTGTCTCTGTGAAGGAGTTAAGAGATTTAAGTGTGAGGCCAGAGAGGGGAGGGAAGGCAGGCAGGGAGAGGTTGCTGTTCTGGGCAGTGATCCCACCATCTGTCATGGCTCACTCTTGACTTTCTCATTCTTTCCTTTACTGCCTGCTCTTCTCCAGTCTTCTTTAACAAAAACAGGTAAGGTTAGAAGCTCTTGTGGTCCTGCTTTAAGAAGGTCTGGGCCACTAGCCCTAGATCAGCTCTGCTCTAGGCTTTGGGAAAAGCTTTTTGCATTTGCACCAGGCAGATTTCTCTTCCCAGACTGGCTTTTCCTCTGCATAAGAGTGGTAAGATGCAGGCAACTGGTGTTTAGGCAGTGATGTGCTGGTAAAAGTTTAACCACAAAAGCAAAAAAGTGAAGAGAAAAGGAAAAGAAAAAAATGTCCTTATTTGTAGCATTTGCCATATTCTGTGGTGTAAATACTCCCACCATGGCCTATTTTAAGGAACCAACTTGACATCAACTGGCTCACAGAATTCCTGAAAATGTAGCTATCAGCTCTCACAAGCTGGTATAAGCTTCTCCAGCACAATAACGCTGGTTAGAAAAATGGCCGGAAGTGAACAGGCAATGAACTTTGTCTCTAGAGGGGCAAGAGGTATTTTCCACACCACTCAGCCTAGCTCACCAAGGGACTACGTAGATACGTAGAACAAAGCCGTGCAGTTACAAAGATGGCACGTTGATTGGGCTTTATCCTTGGTACATTTTTTTTTCCCTTAGAAACTACAAGGGGACATATGAGTGATAGATCAAAAGAGGATGTGATAAGCTTCTAGTATTATTCTACTTTCTCTCCCGCTCTCGCAACAAACCCATGTGTGTATGTGTGCACATATAAAAATATAAAAACTCCCCTCTGTTTTAACAACATTGGTAAGTTTCCATCTAAGTAGTATAAACATTAAAAGATCAGGCTTTATAATGAAGTAGACATAAATTTGATTCCCAGCCCTTTCACTTCGACATGATGCTTAAACCCTGAAGTGTCAGTTCCCTTATTTGTAAGTTAGGAATACTAATAAATACCTGATAGGGCCGGTCTAAAGATTAAATAAGATACTCATGGTTTAAAATGTGTTAACAACCAATAAATAAAGTTGCAGTTTTTATTTGCCCTGTACACACCTCAGTGAATTCTCAGTGCTATCAACACCTTTCTTCCCTGTCCTCTGTGGACACTTGGGGAATAAACTGCAAAGTACATGATGGCAGAGTGACATTTATTTGGTTCCTGTTTGAACTGAGTGATAGAGGTGTTGATAATCCTGTGCATTTTCTATTTAAATAATTTTCCCACATGTTCAAATAATATACTTGTCACCCCTTACAGGCCTGGGAACAGATCTTATCGGCTTTGCCACAAAATGGTACCTGCCTGAGTAAACAGGAATACAGAAAGGAGAGGCAAAGCCTTTGCTCAGCATTTGTAACTTAATTCATTAAGGCAAACAGACAATATGGCCACCAGGCTTCGCCTTCCAGAGCAATTTTAATCACAAAGGCAATGATTTATAAGTCTCTAAGATGCAAATAAAACATTGTTAAATTGTCCCCAGGGTTATCTTAAATCCTTAAAGAAAGAGCAAGAGTGTTGGCGAATACAAATATTTAGAAATTAAAATGGTCCCTGAGAACCAAGGGTAGAGGTTAATGTCTTACCTTTATTCCAGAGCTTGATATATTCATTAAAAGGAAAAGTAGTTGGCATTTTTGTCAATGTGATTCACATACATAGCTTAAGGAATCAATTCTACTTGCAATCATGTACACTCATTTTTTTTTTATCTCATCTTTGTCATGTATTTGCCTCTGTATTCTCTGAGTAACATGCTTATCTTCTTAATTTCTATTTTAGTTTAGGAATTATAAATTAACTTCTTATTTTGGGAAATGAGGATTTAGCTCTCTCTCACCTTCTATTCCACTTAATTCAGGCACATTTGGATTCCCTGTCTAGCCCAAGATAACCACACTTTAATGGTGGTTTGATCAATTTTCAGTATTTATGTTACATGATTACCTAAATTCCATTCGTAGTTGATCCATGTTGTATATTTCTTTTCCTGCACAGTCTTCCAGTTTCCTACAGATTTTTCTTTTTGCTTAGTTTCTCACATACACGTCACTGATTTATCCCCAAATCCTTTCCAGGTTATGACATATCTCTTAGTACATTCAAATATAGTAGGTAATACTGATTTCATCTTGAAGAAATCCCTCAGAGTCCTCTGAACTTCGCATGTAGACACAATGTCCTCCCACATGACTGACACCTTGGGCTCTCTTTCACCCCTGTCTTGGCACTCCTCTTTGCCTGTGTCTTGTGTTGGATCCACTGCTTACTGATTCTGCTTTTCTTGTTTGTCTCTCTCTTGGTGCTGTCCATTCTTAAATGGCTTCTATGGTGAGGGTATATCATCAGTCACTTTTTGAGGCCTTTTAAGTTTGGAAATATATTTATTTTATTTTCTCACTTACTGGCCAACTATAATGTTCTCAGTCAAAAATCAGTTTTGAACACACTGCTTTGTTTTCTTCAAGCTTTTAGATATGTGTGGAAAAGTCTGTTATCTTTCTGATTCTTCATTCTTTGTGTGAAATCATTTTTTTTTTCTCTTTCTGAAAGAATTTATTCTCTTTGTTCTCAGTGATCTAAAATTTTGTGATGATGTGTTTTGCTGTGGGTTTATTTTATTTTCATCCATTGTGCCGGACCCACTGAACCTGAAAATTTCATCCTTCAATTCTTCAGTGTTTTCCTTTAATTATTTCTGTAATGATATCTAGCCTTATGTCTTCTCTTTTTTCTGAGTCCCATTTTTTTCAGATGTTGTACCTTCTGGAATGATTCATTTATTTTCCTCTCTATTTTCCATCTCTTTTCTTTATATTTCTTTCTGGATGATTTCCTCAGATTACCTTGAAACACTCTCATTTAATATTTTTGTTTATGCTCTCATTTACAATTTTTTTCCCTGTGTGTTTTGTTCTCTTTTCTTATATACTGTTCTTGTTCCACTGAGCAAATTCTTCTTTCATCTCTTAGAGAATATTAATGATAGTTTTCTAAAATTTCCGTGTCCTTCCTTAGGCCGTATTCCTTGTTTACTTATTTATTTTGGTCTCTGCATTTCATATTAAGTGCTTTCTTCAAATGTCTCTTACATAAGTGTGGGACACCAAAAAGCTCTGTGTACATGGAGGGATGTTCCGTGGGCTTCAGGATAGGGTTATCTTGTTGGGCCATTTCATACCCCAATGTTAGTATTTACAGGTTTCTGTAGATCAGATTCTCCAGAAAAGTCCCCTCCTGTGTCCTGCCTGGAGGATACAACTCTAGATCCCTGCATCCTGGAAGCCACGTGAGGGGAAGTGAATAACATGTGATATGTACTTTTATTCAATAGCTTCCTTTCAGTATGGTACCCACTTTTCAACTCTGTTCAGTGTTTTTCAATCTTGAGATGTGCTGTTTTACCCTCTTAAAAGAAAAAAGCCTCCAATATTCTTGCCAGGAGGTGATAGTAGCAGTTACTTAGCTTCTTGGTGAGAGGTAGGGGGTCTCACTAATTTTTAGATGTACTTTCAACCGTTCCTCTTGTTCAAACCCCCTTTGTAGAGGTACCTAATGGTACCAAGCCTGGGGATTTTGCAACTTTCTCTATTTCTCGCTTATAACTCAGCTTTACTGAGTCTGTTAATTCAGTTTCCATCGCTTTCCATCTTCCAAAAAACTGGTTTTGTTTTCTTTTGTATTCTTTATCCTTCTGGGTTTTCTTCTTTATTTTTTAGTCACTAAACTGTTGTTCTAATGGAGTTTTGAGACAGAAGTAGAGGGAAATGCATGTGTACAATTAATAATCTTTACTAGAAGTCCATGCTTGCTTTTCAAAGTAATTTTTTCTCAGGTGTATTCACTGAATTTCTTACCATCTTATTTTAATCATTTCTGTCCTCTATATCATAGCCTTAAAGCCTGATTCAATCTGGTATATGAAAGAGCTACTAGTTGTCAGGTGCTCTACTGAGTGTTATGGATACACAAATACAAGAATAAAATTTCCCTTGAGGAATTTTGGTGATAATAATAAGAAAGTCATAAAGTTACTTTGAAGCAGATGTTCTATTGAACTTAAATGTATCTTACTGCTTCTTGTCAATTTTCTTATTCCCTTTTGGTTAATCTAAAATTGCCAAAATGTTTATAATTTTTCTGTGTCTTCCAGTATCAACAACATGAAGATAAACCTCTTTGTTTTTATATTCTACATATATTCTTATATTTTACTTCCAATATTTATCAGCCTCTCTGCCATGTTTTGTGTGTCTTTACTTCATCCCTACCATGCACTACACTTAATGCACCTTCTTGCTGTTTTTTTTCACATGACACCCACCTACCATATATATACAACATAATACAACATTTAAGAAAAGTCTATTTTTTCCATCTTTATATCTGTAATCTGTTTGTTGCAGAGATTTTGAAAAGAGATAGTCCTTACCTGATGGAAGTACTTGCTTTAGTAGAGAGATGGATATGTAACCAAAACTTTCAAGATATCCCAGTGTGTGCACTAATAAACGCAATTAGAAATTAATTACTCATTCTTCCAATGAAGGAAAATTTTGTGGAGATGATGGCAGCTGAGCAGTTTTGAAGGACGATTAGGAGTTGATCAGGTGCTTTCTATAATACATAATCTGGTTGTAAGTTATTTCCTCACTATTTCATAAGCATATGAATGCAGGGCCAGTACTGAGAGCAGTGTCTGGCACACAGTAGAATCTCAGTGAGTGCTGAATGATGCAAAGACATAGACAGAACATAAATTTGAGTTACATCTCTATTGCTCTCAGAAATTCCCCTGAATTAAATAGATAAGGCAATATGACCGATAACCTGACTTTCCTACAACAATTCAATTAACTAGCTGTAGCTATTTACAACTTTATTCTTTTCGAAAGAAGCAACATATATTTTTAAACCATATTTACTTTCCAGAATTACGTGGCGTGTGTTCACTAACTTGATTGGAAGATACTGTATTTGATAGAACCTTGTAAGACATTCAGCAATTATTCCTCCTCCAAAATAATTCAATTATAGTTGGCACATAGAACAATTTAACACTTTAACCGAACACTCAGAGTTGACCTTAGTGACAAGGCTTAAAAATAACTCTAGAAGTCTCCATTCTCTGGGTTTGTTTTGGGTGACTCAGGAAGAGCCTGAGTAGGAAACCCTGGTTTCTCAGCTAATGTGAGATATAAAGACAGAAAAAGCCTGATGAGGTTACTCATTTATAAAGGGAATTGTTGATCTGGAATGTTCATTTATATCCATATTTGTACCTCATATTTTATGAAGACAATAGAAGGATCAATTGAGGGTTACTGAATTTACAGGTGGAACTCAAAATTGATGTATGTTGCTATCTTATTAATTTAAATATAAATGTGTGGAACAAGTGATCATTACTAGTCATTGGGGTTCTGGTGCCATCTTCCAATTCCTCCTAGGAATTTTTGAAGTGCTCTATTAAGTTTGCTTGAGAAAAATGAGTTTATTCAAGCTTTGTCAGGATTTCTCTGTTTTGTACCATCAGACCCTGATGAGCCTCCTTTAAAAAAGGTCAAATAGTGAGTAGGGCTCATAGGTGCCCCCTATGGATGAGACCTGCAGTTTCAACTTCCTCCCACTGCTCCCCCATTGCTGCTCATTCCCCAAAAGCATTTCACTTTTCGAACCCTTATCATTGTATTATTTTCCTTTTGCATTTGTGTGATCTGCAAGGTATCCAATAATGGCTCAAATTTTAAAAAGAAATATGTTTAGCATCCAATTGAATCAACTGCTCAGCCACATGCAGTGCAGCCTAGCGCATGCCACATAGCAGAGCAACATGGGCTCTGCATTTGCAGCCCAGCTTCATAGATTCCTGCTGAGGTTTAGGACATAGGAGCTCTGAGCTTAGCTTTGTCATTGAAGTTAGAAATATTAGCAGCACACACTTGTTCTGAAAACAGAATGAGACGATCCACAGAAGGACTTAACGCATTGGTGGTAAATATTAGTTTCTTTTCCCTCTTTTTCCTCGTCCTACTGTTGTTATCATTATTATTATAATATTGTTTTGTAGATGTCTTGTCCTAAGTACAGGGGTTAAAAAACACAAACAAAAACAAAAACAGAGCAAGATTATCAACCTCGGAGAACCCACAGTCCAATAGTGAAGCGGTACAAACAGTATAACCAGCACAAGAGATGTTTCCAGGACACAGAAGAGCAGACTTCTAGGAAAAGAGGGAGGAAACAGGAGGATCATCGAAGGAGCCCACACCTAGACAATATCCCAGAACTTACATTCTTGCTTTGGTAAAACGAGTAGGACATCTGTGCTAGTGTCGATATCATGCTTTAGAGACATGCTTAATCTAGCCTCTCTGTGAGCTCACACTTGTATTTGCACTTCTTTAGTAATCCTTAATCTCAACATTTAAAAAGGAATATGTAATATTAATAATGTTTAGGAAAAAGAGGAGAAAAACAAAATCATGTTTCTAATTGTCATGCGTATAGTGTATTTCTTCTCAGTTATTTCCCCAATGCATGGTGTTCTCTGGTTTGGTTGGGTCCTTACTTCATGGAAGATCTGCTTCATTAGCCACTGCTTCAGTTCAGGGCTGGTGATCAGAGACTGACTTCTCCCCTCGTGCAGCGTCTGAGTTACCAGTGACTGGGAGGAGGTGCTTTGGTGAAATATTAACAGTGCTCCACTCCTGTTTTTTGACCAAGATACACTTAACCAAACCGAGAATGCATATGGTGCAACAATGGACAGTGAGTCAAGATGAATGGGCCCCCAAGTGCTAGGAAGTGCCTTCACCATAGTGTCAAGGGTTTGCTTTCAGATGGAGGGGCCCCTGTGCAACCATGCCTTCCACCTCTGTTGGTCCTGGAGCTCAGGCCTAGAGTGATTTAAGGAGGGAGAGGGAAAGAAAAGAATGAGTATTTTGGTAGTGATGTGACCAACCTGAACATAGAGACTAGCACCCCCCTCTATAATTTCAAAACAATTTTGGAGAGAACTTGTTTTTACCCGAAATATTATTAATAACCTCAAAGACACAAGGACAATGGAAGAGATAACTTACTGAGCAGTTTTTGCAGCCTGTTCCTGTGCTGACACATCCACACTTTGCCTCCTGGAATCCTCACAGCACCCTGAAAGGCAGAGCCCTGGGTAACAGATGGGGAAAGGAGGCACCGGAAGTAGTTCTGTTCCTTGACAAGGTTATGTAATTAGAAAGTGGTGGGACTGTGACCCTCCCCCCGCCATCCAGAGAAGATCAAATTTCCCTAATAAACACTCTTAAAGCTGTGCATAGTTCCACTTATACCACTTGCAATGTTAAGTACCATTTCATTGTCATGAATTGAGTTTGACCAATCTCTGCCTTCCCTAATAGAAGAACAGTTCATTGAGGTCCCGAACTCTGATTTGAACTGACTGTTGTATCCCCAGCACAGATCACAGGATGTGACAAAAAGTTAAGGTCAATAAGTATTTGTTCAGTATATAGATGAGTGAATGAATGAATGTCAGCTCCCTCTCTCATTTCCGAAATTAGATTCTGAGTGGTTTCCAAATTCTGCTAGACTGCACTTCTTTAGTTCCTTGGAAACTGTGTTTAAGCTGACCAGGGGCACAATGTCGCTCCAATGCAAAGGAATATTAAAGCTCAAACCATTTACCTTTCCTCCTCACTACAGCTAAGAAACTGGAACATTTCCCACATTGAAGTTATAGGAAATTTATGACATTTATGACAAAAATGGAGGGTTAGAAACCATAAAATGTGGGTAAGAGTGAAGGCAACCCTTGAATATTTTTTCCCTAAATGTTAAAATGTGATTATAAAAGGGACTTCCAAATTTATCATTTACATAACCATTTACAAATTTACTGCTTCTGGTATAGAGCAGAGGGAGAGGAACTAAAGACGGAAACTGGATGGAAAATATCAAGCCTCAGCCTCGGAGAGCTAACGATTAGTGGGAAGAGTTATTTAGAAATGTCTTACATTGACAAAAGCAGTGCCTTGTGCAGGGAGCACTCTAAGTGAACCTTATATTCCAATGGGAGGCAAAGGAGCCTTACCCTTCATGTTCTCACTGAAACCCCCAGCAGACGGCAGATGATGCTCTGGGGTGCGGTGCAGTTGCAGGTGTGAAGGCACCGGTTTTCACCTCATTGTGTTTTTAAGTGTCTTTAAGTGCTAAGGTCTCTCCTCATAAAGCAGGCAGAGCACCAGAGAAATGCCCAGAAAGGGGATGACCACAGGGCTTGGCTGGCTGCCCGGCGGCGGGGCTCTCCAAGCCTTCCAGAGCCTTCAGTCCCAGAGATTTCCCTCCCCCATTTCTCGTTCTCTCTCTCTGCACCAAAACTGTGTCAACATGTAGTAAGATGGTCTAGTTTACATTGCCCTTGGCAGAATCCTTGTCTTTTGTTGGTGTTATTTGCTGTGAACTTCCCTTTTAATTGCTACTGAACACGTGCTTTAGCCTGATTCTTCACCAAGTACTTTGCCTGGATGATGATTGACCTTCGTGGTCATCCAGTGAGCTAGTGCCACTGTATTATCTCCATTTTATACAAGAGGAAACTGAAGTGTACCGAAGTGATTTTACATGAATTAGAAACTCAAGTCATCCCCGGGGAGTGTGACACAAGGCCCCACATTTAAAACCATGTACTATGTTCTATCTCAGGGACTACTTCTCACTCGGACAATTGCAACATCCTTCTGGCTGGCCTTCTTGACTCCGGTCCAGTTTCAGATATTCCATCCTCCATAGCAACCTCCAGATGAGCTCTTATAGAACTTGACTTCGTGCTCTTGAAGTATATGCAAACATAATAGTAGTTATAAACTCCTTACATTTGTAGCTCATTTAAAACTACTAAACTGAAACTATGGAAACAATACAGTTCAAACCAAACAACTTGTAAGGAGATAGAAGGAGTGTGTTGAAAATGAATAATTAAGTTGACTTTTCCTAGCAAATTTCATTCACTGTTGGGTTGATTATTTTGATGTTGAACTTGACAGAGCAGAGCGATTGCTTTCATCTCAGATCTGACCACCCTCCCTCCTCCTTACCTGGACTCCTACTCCCGCTTCAGCCCATGCCCTAGCTCCTGCCCATTTCTTCGTGCTGGGTACTCTGATCACAACCCATGTGGGGAGCTCCCACAGAACGCCTTTGGGTATACGCTGTCTCTTATGCCGTCAGTGCTCATCCATCATGAGCATGTGATGCACTGCTGAAAAACTCTGCTCAAGTGTCACCTCCTCTGGGAAGCCCTCCCTGCTACTCTGAGAAACTCTCATCCCTTAGACTAATTGTGTACTTTGTACACATTTCTAGAATTGTACTCATCTTATATCGTGATTGGTTTGGGGCATCTGTCCTTCCAACGAACTGTGAACTTCTAAAGGGCAGAACAATGTGAGAAGCATGATCATTTTTACCCCACTCTTACAGGTTCAGAGAGCTGAAGCGCTTTGCCCAAAGGCACACAGCTGGGTCTCCAGGTGCTGTAAAGGGTCCAGCGGCATGATTACTATCTAAAGACCCAACCTGTTTGCTTTTCTGAAGCTGGGGTTTTAGACGGTGGCTTATTTCTTTCACCAACTGTTTCCTTTGGTGACTCAGCACTTGAAGGGAGAGTTTCAAAAGGCCCAGGTCCTCACCACACTGCTGGTTACTTTCTCCCTGGGCCTCAGTTTTCTCATCTGTCAGTGAGGGTGTTGGGCCAGATGGCGTCAAGCCTCCTTTGATTCAGTCCAGTGTGTACATGTGGCTCACAACACCTGGGTGACCTTGTCACTTCAACAAGCCAAGCTTTGCCAAAAGGGCAGAGCCAGGCTCTGGAAAAGACAGAGAGAAGAATGGGTCCTTCACATGGTCGTTCGTGTGGGGCCAGCGTTATCGCCAGAGGAAATTGACTCAAGGAGATAGCACCGTGGTATCAGAGAAAGCCAGGCTCTTGGTGGCAGCCCCCGCAATCCCAGCTCCCCATGCCAAAGGTGCCACAGGCTGAGCAGCTGGCCTTCCTGACACACAGCAGAGGTGGTGCCAGGCTTGGGACAAGCCATTGTGGGTAAGCGTGGCCCAGAGTCAGGCCCTGGTGATCCTGAGAGCCCAGCTGGGCGCAGGCCCCCACCATGACAGCCAGTTACCCAGGCCCCCAGCTCTGCTTTAGTTACCCTGCTAGAAAGGGCAGTATTCCCCCAAGGAAAACTCTGCTATACCTCCAGTGTCTGGTTCTTGGTCCTATGTAGACCTTACCTGGACCCCACTTCTTGCACCCCAGACACTTCATTGCTGAGCCAGGGGACACCCAATATGCACTCCATTCTGCCTTCCATTTCCCAGAATCAGGGAGCATTGGACAGAAGGCATGGAAACATCTTTAGCCCCTCATCAGGTACTATATCAAGTTTCCCCAAGTCTTCTGTAACCTTTGCTGGGCCAGCTTCCCCTTAAGCTTCAAACTTTAGTTCAAGGGTCACCTCCTCCAGGAAGCCTTCCCTGACTTCCCATAGTCTGGGTTGAGCACCAAGCCTGGTGCTTCCTTCTGCCTTGACATTATCACTGTTTATCTCCTGGGTTCTGAGAACCTTGAGAAAAGAAATTATTCCCCTCCCTTTCGCTCATCCATGCAACAATTAAGCAAATATTCTGTGTGCTTATTCTCCCGAGAGATGCAAACTATTGAAGAAAACAACCCCAGAAATCATCCCTAGTGTTACAGTATGTATAGTCCAGTGCCAGCAATGCACCATCTGATACGTGAGAAACTAGAACTTCACAGGTGCTAGGAACGACAACTACAGGACTGCTCCACACACTGGATGGCAGGAGAACGTGATGCAGTCAGAGAGGGCAGAGGAAGCTGCCTAGAGGGGTGCCGGCATTGCTGAGGAGGAGCTGCAGGTATAGGAAAGGGCTTGAGGGGGATCACCCAGGTCTCAGTGTTCGCGGTATTCCTGAGAGTTAAGCAATAACGTTTATAAATATTGAGGCTGCCCTTTTCTGCAAAGTCAGCTCAGAGGCCGTGATCTAGTCCCCGCCTTGTTTCAGCAAATATTTTTATGTCTCTGTCATTCTGGGAAGTGTCCCCGTCTTGCCCATACTCCTTCCCCTCAAGATCCACAGTCTTTGATCAAACCCTGGCCTGAAGCCTGTGGCCAGATCATCTGCTGCAGACTTTCACATGTCCTCTCCCTGTGGGGTCTCCAAAAATCACCCCACCGTGCTCTGTGTCCCCAGCAAACCCACGTGGACCTCTGCCTCTTCTGGTCTTTCTTGCCCATGCAGACGGTTTGCATGAGCCAGCGAACCTTCTCTGCCACCACCCGCTCCGCTACTGGGATGTTAAGCTCGCTCCTTGGGCTCAGCTGAGCCCGCTTTCCTATTGCTCTCAGTGCCTCCTGGTCTCCAGGGAACGGGATTAGTTCTGGGACCCCAGCACCCTTGATCCATGCGGCAGACCAGCCATGCCCAGCACACTCCTGAGACGCTACCCAAACTTTCTTAATATTGGGTTTATCACAGCCAAAAACACATTTGCTTAATCAACCTTTTTTTTCCTAAGCTGGAGCCACTCTGATCAAGACTGAAAATGTGCCCCCATTGTAAGTGGCTACTGTTTCCAATTACATATGCTTCTCCCAGCCACCACGCAATCTGTTCACTTCATGCTGGTTTGCAAGAGCTGTTCACACCAAACCATTGACAGCCACTATCTAAACTGAAACCATCTGCTTAGCCATTTGCCATGCACGGCTGGGTCTTGCAGGCTTACCCCGTTGAGGCCCTGTGGAGCAGTCCATAAAGCAAGCATGAATTAATGCAGCCTGTTTTTATTAAATGTCTTGCCACTGATGGGAAGATGGACAAGCCCGTCTGGCAAGGGTAATGGCCGATCATCAGAGGATCTCAAGTCTTGGATACACTCCAATAGCACCCTGCCTCTCAAACCATCGAGGGTTTCAGGAGTGTGGTCGTGCTTAGAAACACTTTGTCTATAAAAGCTTTTTAAAGATTTTATGGTTTCTCCTCTTTCTTGTGAAAGAGTTTATTGGTGTGCTCTTTAGCCAAATCTTATACTCCTTCTGTTCCCCTTGATAGTGCTTAGATGGAAACTGGGAGAGAAGCAAATAACAGTGACTAGGAGCTTTCATGGAGCACTGATATCCTCGATGGCTGCTAGCAACTCCAGAAGATTGGGGCAAGTAGGTTTTCTCTTACCCATATGGAAGTCCTACACAAGAGTCCATCTGCTTATTCGGTGACCCGGAATAATCTCCATGCCCTTTGTCCAAAAACCTTGGCCAAAGAAGTGAAGCTCCAAGGGAGAGGATATCTTGACCCACTCGTGCCAGCCAGACCTTTGTGGCCAGAAGTTTTCTAGCATTGGAGAGGAACATCAGCTGCCAAACCCAAGGGCGCTGCCAACAATTTAGAAAATCCTGCAAACTCCACCTACTCTGATTCCAGGATCATTAGGCGATTTTCTGGTATTTTGACTACCCAGATAGGAGAACAATTTGTAAGGAGATTGGGCTCCTGAGGAACATAAGCATCCATCCCACTTGGTAATATATTTCACACTATAAAGTAGTATGGTGGCCTCATGTAGTGGCATTCAAGGTTTCTATTATGCAAATTTTTCAATGAAAGAAGCGAATTCAAGAATAGTTCAAGCCAAGAGTGGTATGCCCCTTCCTCTCTGCAGGGAGGTTCAGAATTTCTAACATCCGTCAATCACTTCCAGTGGACTCTGGCTGAAAGCAAGAAGTCCTCCCATTCTGGCAGTTTCAGGCTAAATATTGGTACTGCCTCTAGTATATTCTACATTTTATTGAATCCAAATTAGATGAGTGGAAGTCTATAAACCAGGGTCACATCCCTTACCTTCCTCAATTTGCTCTTTAAGATTTCATACTGTGATTTTACAAATATTATTATCAGCATTGTTGGTATGAGAATTGCTTTTGTATTCACGGTAAGACTTACCATGGTAAGTCGTGGATCTGTGATCCAACAATCATCTGTTGAGCTTCTCCTCAGAGTCAGCAACCCCTCTAGGCTCCAGGAATCTAAAGATGAGAACGATGTGGTCCCTTCCCTGAAAGTTCACACTCAAAGGGCGAGAAGCTGTTCTCTCTGTTCTGTTCAGGTGTTCCTCACCTGAAGTCCTAAATAAGGTATTCCTTTAAAAATGCAACCCCAGGGGAAAAAGGAAAAGAAAAATCCAAAAAAGCAGAACCACAACAATCTCCAAACAAACTTTTATATTCTTTGAACAACTTTTACACTTTTTGCTGCTCCGATTAAAAGACTATAGAATTTTCTATTTCTGGATTCCCCACTCACTGCTGGGAGGCCCAGAGCCCGATGTGATGGTTTGCCATGTCGATGTGAATTATGTTATCCCTTAAAGTTCCCAAACTTTCCTTTTCCCTCATGTCTTTGGTTCAACTTTACTGTTTACTTTTTAGTGAATTTCCATATGTCTGGCCCTTATTATAAATGAACTCAAATATTTATTGTTTAGAACCTAAAATGATATAAATATAGAAATGCATTTTTAAGACTTAATTTTTTTAGAGCAGTTTTAGGTTCACAGCAAATGGAGAGGAAGGTGCAGAGATTTCCCATATACCCCCTGCCTCAACACAGGAATAGCCTCCCCCATCATCAGCATCCCCCTCCAGAGTAGTACATTTGCCACAGTCAATAAACTTACGCTGATGTCATAATCACCCAAAGTCCATAGTTTACATTAGGGCTCACTCTTGGGGTTGAACATTCTGTGAGTTTAGACAAATGTATAATGACATGTATCCACCATTAAGGTATCATGCAGAATGCTTTCAGTGCCCTAAAAATCCGCTGTAGTCCATCTACTCATCTCTCCACCCTTACCCCCAGCCCCAGCGTTTTTAAAATAAAAATATATAGTTTAATGTCATGGCTTTTGTTTGGCCCCACAAAAAGAAATTCCAGTTCTCACCTCTTTGAGAAATGGATCCCTTCTTGTTCACTTATGCCTTCTTCTCTGACCTCCCCCTTCTTTCCTTTCCACATGGTTTTATGAGCTTAGGGGGTTGTTGATTGGAGAATGTTAATTTGTTTGAAAGGTCACCTGGCCCATTTTTAAGACAAAAAAAAATTAGGGCTTGTGTTTTATTGGACCTACCATACAAACAGACAAGAAATGTTTGTTTCTTTTCAGAAATAAATAAGAACTGGGAGGGCCTTCGGAATAATGAGGGTGTTTTGTTTTTTGTGGTTTTTGGTGTTTTGGTTTTTTTTTCTCACTTTCTTTTATTCATTTCTGTCTGCAGTGGCCAGCATAGAGCAGGACGCTAAATGCTTGGTATTGTGATGCCGAATAATTGAACAAATGAATAATCGGATAACTTAGCTCCTACTCTGACAGCCATATTTTGTCTTCAGCTCTTGCTCTTGCTGAATAACATACAGTGACTACATGCTGCAAAGCACATAGTTGAAAAATGATGACAGATCAACCATGACAGGCATTATTATATTCTAATGGGTGTCTGTGGATAGATGAACACATATGTATACATGTGAATATATCATATGCAATTGCTTGTTTTCCACCTGGGTTTAGCCGGGCTGCTTTCTATGCAGGTGCTGCCAGAGAAAACACAATGCCACCTCAAACAGACCCTTGTTTTTTAATTATTAGCCTCACATGTACCTTATAGCTGAGGCACCACCCTCCTGGACATGTCTAATGCAGAAGCAGCTCAGAGTGGAAGAAAGAGAACAGCTGGAGACTCAGCATGAGTCCTGGCTCTGCTCTGTGCTCCCCGTAACCTTGGAAGCCTCTTAAAGCCCAAGGCTTCTTATTTGCAAAAGAGGAACCATGCAGGACGCACTAAGAAAAGACACTTCAATAATCTAGGAGTGCTTATGAGTTAGGCGAATATTAACCAGTTGGTCTCACTCTGCCACTGCATTTACCCGGATGCCCGGGGCACTTGGTGTCTTGGCCGCCACTGGTGCCCGGTGTCTGCTTCCCCATCACACGCACCAGCCCTACAGTCCTTATCCTTCCTTCCTTTGGCACAAACCATCAGGGATCAAGACGGGTGGAATTCCCTTTGGTAGAGTTCCCACTGAGTGCCAGGCTCTGTGCAGACACATTCCCGCGTGTACTATTTGATCCGCACAAAACCTCCATATCCTTGTTTTGCAGAAAAGAAGAGGGAGGCTCAATGAGATTAAATGCAACTCTTAGAGAAGAGGGATTTTTTTTAACCCTTCAAAGCCAGTGGCTACTCTAATGTACCACAAAGAGTTAAGCCATGGACAGGCCCACTACCAGTAAACCTCAGATAGACCTAAGAACAGTGGGAGAAAGAATCCTGGAAGAAGACATGGATAGTAACAGGGGGCATGGCAAGAAATTCCTTTTTAATGGTAATAAGGTGGACATTCGAGTGCTTGTTCCTTTGAAAATGGCATAAAAAGCAGTAAGGCCTTGGTCTGGGCTTCTCTGACTTGGCCTATTTTTCCCCTCTGCCCCATCTGGGGATACTGAGAACTTGGGAATACCTTTGCAAAGGAATTGTAAGAGGCTTCCAGAAGCAAGCTTTCTCCCTGGTGATCTGAGCATTCCTTGTTACCTTGTGGTACCACAAACCAAAGTGAAAGAAGACTTAGCCAAATCTGAATTTTCATTTCTGGCAATCTTCAGACCTGAAATTTATCTTTTTAGGCTGGCTCAGTTCACATACTTTTGTCCTTGGCTTCATTCCCTGGGAGGAGGGACACATGTGAAGAAGGCCTGCAGAATCTAATTTAACCAGCACTAATTGTGGGCCAAGCACTGGGTTAACTGTATTTTATATTCGGTATTTCTTCTAACACTCGCATATGGTAGGAACTATTCCTATCCTAATTTGAGGACACTTAGGTTTGCTGCTTTTTTTGTTTTTCTAATTTTTGGTGTTCTGTTTTGTTTTTGCCATTATAGGTAAAGCTCAAATAATCATTTGTGCCCATATTGCAAATAATGACCTTAGGGCGACTTCCAGGCAATCAGACCAGTTACTAAGTCGATTCTTTTGAGCAGTTTTAAAGCCCCTGATGCTAATGGCAAAAGTGCTTTCTAGAAGGTTGGCACCAGTGTACCCTCAGGACTGTAAGGCCTGGGCCTGCTGGTGTCTCCAAGTCTTGCTAGTACAGTTGATGCACAGCAAGGAGAGTATCAGAAGCTCACCTTTTCAATGAACCTGAAAACAAGCCGGAAAGAGCCTGGCCTGAGATTAGAAACCCGGCTCCTGCTCTTCCATTGGCCCCGGGCAACACTGGGTCAGTGCTTGCCGCTTTCTGGGTCTCCGGTTTCTAAGTGTGAAACGTTGGGGTAGAACAGATGATCTGTAGGCTTTTTCAACTCTAGTTTTCCCTGACACTTTGGGAAAATAGAGAACCTCTTCAGGCAATAGGTGGCTCAGAACATAAATTAGATAGATAAGCTTCTACCGGCTATCTCCAGGTGTCTATAAAAAGCAGATGGGAAGTTGTGTTTTAGAGGCCAGCTTGAGTGTTATTCCTCTCTTTACCGTTTACTGTACAGGAGGTCATGCAGAATCATGTCTCCTTTCTGAACTCTGGTTTCCTCATCTGTGGAAAGTAGATAATGATGTCACAGGGTTTTTTAAAAGGTCAGATGAGTTAATGTATATAAAACATGGCACAAAGTAGGAGCTCAATAAATAGTAGTTCTCTTTATAGTGGAAAATGTAATGTTGCCCTTCCTCTCACCTTTTTTTAAAAGTATCATATACATATACATCTATATACACATATATCTATAGTTTATTGAGATAATAATTGAAATAAAAAAAATGCACACATTCCATGTATACATCTTGATGAATTTGAACATAGATACGCCCATGACAACATCACCACAGTCTAGGTACTAAATATATCCATCCATCACCTCCCCAAATTTCCTTGTGTTCTTTTTGTGTGTGTAGTAAGAGAATTTAACAAGATCTATCCTTTTAACATATTTTAAAGTGCACCGTATCATCCTGTTAACTCTAGGTATTATGCTGTACAGCAGAGCCTCGTCCCATTCTTTAGTAAAGAATAATGAGTTCTTTTTATGCTTGTTTGTGATATTCCACATCTCAGTGAGATCATGCAATATTTGTCTACCTCTGTCTGGCTTATTAAAGGCAGCTCTAAGTAACTGTTCAAAGATCCTGAACACCCAGAGGCCTCGGGATTTTGGTTTCTTATCATAGGCATCTGCAGTTTCCCACATTTGCCAGCTTAGCCTCCCAGCCCAGAGCACCATCCACCCAAGCCCAAGTGTTTTCAGATTTAAAGTGGATTCGAGAGTTCCATGCTGACCCTCCATATAACTAGAGGCACCATTTCACGGATACAAATCTGTCCCTGACATCACGGGTTGGCCTCAGCGGCTTTGATGTTCCAACAGTTTACTAATGTCTCTGTCAGTTCAGGGAGCTCTTTGAGCTAAACGCTGATTGATTAAATGATGAATTTGTTCTGCAGGTTTGCATCTGTTCACCACACATTTACCACTGTGGACTTCCCTGGGCGATAGGATTACTGAGAGGAAGAAGAGTCAGTGTCTGCCCTTTGGAGTTCCCAGACTAGCGGCTGAGACTCCCCAGTAAACAAGTCATCACAATAGAGTGTGGTATGTGCTATAATAGAAGCAGATGCAGTGAGCTTCGGGGAGGGAGGGCCTCATTATGTCAGGGAAAAGCGGTTGAGACAGGCTTCTCAGAGGATGTGGCATTTAATTTAGATCTTGAAATCTGAGTAGAAATGTGTTAAGTAGGTGTTGATGAAAAGGATACTCAGAGAGAGGGAACAGCTAAGCTTAAAATAAAGAGTCTAGCTTATCTGTGGGGGAAATCAGGCAGGAACTGGAGTAGGAAATGGGACAGGTAATGTTGATTGGGGCTAGATCATTGAAGCCTTTCAATGCCAGGCTAAGGAGCTTGAACATCCTGCAGGTTTACAAAGTCTATTGGGGCAGCCACTAGACACGTGTGTCTCTGTAAATATGAATTAGTGAAAATTAAACTAAATTAAAAATTGAGTTCCTCAATTGTACTAATTATGTTCCTTTTTTTAAATTGGAGTATAGTTGATGTACAATGTTATATTAGTTTCAGGTGTACAAGGTAGTGATTCAACGAGTTTATACATTATGCTATGTTCACCACAGTGGAGCTGCCATCTGTCCCACTACATCACTATCACAATATCCTTGACTCTATTCCCTAGGCTGTGCCTTTTATTCCCATGACTTACTCGTTCCATAACTAGAAGCTTGTATCTCCCTCTCCCCTTCACCCATTTTGTCTGACCCCCTATTTCCCTCCCCTCTGGCAACCATTAGTTTGTTCTCTGTATCTATAGGTCTGATTCTTCTTTCTCTTTCTTTCTTTCTTTCTTTCTTTCTTTCTTTCTTTCTTTCTTTCTTTCTTTCGATTCCACTTATGAGCAAAATCATGTGGTAGTTGTCTTTCTCAGCCTAACTATTTCACTAAGCATAATACCTTCTAGGGCCATCCATGTTATCTCAAATGGCATGATCTTATCCTTTTTATGACTGTGTAATATTCCATCCTACTAACTATATTTCCATGTTTAATAGGCTCATGTAGCTGGTGGCTGCCACATTGGGCAGCACAGATCTAAAGCATTTCCATGATCACAGAAATTCTATGGATAGTGCTATTGAATACAATGTAGAATGAGTGACGGACTTCAGGGGGATGGTCATGGGTCAATTTGTCCATAGTGTGTAGAACAGATTTGAGGTAGGTAATGCAGAGGCAGAGAAAAATTGTGAGGTGGTTATTATGATATTCTAGAAAGAGATGATGAGAATCAGAATTGGAGCATGGACTGTCACTATTCAGGAGGGAACCAAGTCATACTTGTAGTTCATGGAGTATCAAAAGACCAAAGATCATAGTCATCAATGCAGTTTGTCAGTTGGGATCTGATGGGAGTTGGGGGAGAAATCAATCTCACCTCCAGTTATGAGTACCATATGGTTTTAAGCTTCAATCCTCAAGCTTTTCTCCTGGCCCTAAGGGTGTGGGCAAACCCCCAAGTGCACATAAGCTCTTTGCAGTCTCCCTGCCCCTGCTTGCCTATGTTTTGTTGTGCCATTAGGTCTTAATCAGATGTGTATCTCATTTGGCCCCTTCTCCATGCGTGGCGACCTGAGTATGGAACAGAGGATTATATGGCCAGCCCACGCATCTGTTTTGCTCCAGTGTCTGGGTTCTATGGTTATAACATGGTTATAGATACCGCAGAAAGGCAGTGGCAGATTGGATGATAAGATGTGGTTCCTCGTCTCCTCCCTGCCTGATAGGATCTCTGCTAACCAAAAACAAATTACTTCCATTCACAGTTGACAGAAGGAAGAGCCGTACTGTGCAGGGGGAGTTGCTGAGTGCACTGTGGTGAGGAATGTTGACTATTTCTTAAGAATGCAAAGATGCTCTCAAAGATAGTCATAGGGCTATGGGAAGTTTAGTCACAGCCCAGAATTCAGGGCTTCAATATGGACACTTCCCAGCCATGTCACCCTGGCTTAGCTTCTTCCCTCATAAATGGTTCTTGCTGTGACCGTATCTGTCGATCCTTTCCCTTTCGGATGAGAAATGTTGAAGATCAATTAGGAAAAATGCAATTCCTAGAGAAAGAAAGAAGTTCTTGGACAGTGAAAGGCTCATTTTCTGATCCTCTGCATTCTTCAAGGCCCACCTCAAGCACTCACTGCTATGTGAAACCTTCAGATACCTAACCCTGCTCAAATGGATTCTTCATACAAACCCCTTTGGCACCTGCCAAATGTTCCTGCCTGCCTCCCTCCATAATGAGCATTTCTGACCAGGATTCGGCCTCAGTCCAGGTTTGTACCTAAGGACCTGCCTGGAATTCCACACTGTAAAGGTTCATAAATTGTACAAATTATGATTCATAGTCTCCAATATATCTGGCATAAAGCAGATCTTAAAAGGTCTAGGAGAGACTTCAAATAAGAATCTAAGGAAGAAAGTATCCATTTATTTTAGGTATTTTTGTTTTTTTCATTTGTTTATATGTGCATTCACTCACGCCTTCATTCCATCCATTCACAAACATTTACCAAGTCCCTACTGATGGCCAAGCAATGTTGAAGACATAGAGAGATTAGCAAAATTAAGAGTTTAAGAGACTGGTGGGGCAGTCGAGATTTTCAGTAAATAATGACAGTCCATTGTGGGAACTGCTCTGCCGGAAGGCTGCACCGAGTGCAGGTCAAAGACGTCAGGGAGAACACTTGCTCTGCTACCTGAGGAGCACAGACTCTGGAGTTCAGACCCGGGCTTCATTATTACTAGCTGATGGGCCCTGCGTAATTTGTCCCTCTGAGCCTCAATGTCCTCATCCCTCACAATGCCAGAGGGTTTTTTTGGGAGGGGGGTGGGCGGTGTGGCATGTGATAATATTTACAAGTGTTGGTGCAATGTCTGGAATAGAGTAAGCGCTCAGTGGATGGTATTTTTAGGCCTTCCTATTTGTCAGCCTGAATGATCAGGACCGCCTCTGACTTGACTTCGTCGGAGGTGAATGTGACTGACCGTGTCGAGGAGACTCAGCCACGGCAGTTATACAAATATCTCTGATAACATGTTTTAGATGATACAGCCTTACCAGAGGCCTTTCTAATGCACTCCTAGATTTGGCTTCCAGAAGATCACACAAGATGAGTCTGTCTTTCTCTTTCCTGTCAGACAAAAATGCATGAGTCGTCAGAGAACTCTAACTGTTTGGGGCTGGAATTAGTGAGTCATTTTTCACAAGCTTTCATTGTAAACATGTTCACCGAGACACACAATTCTAAAGGGGCCATAGAAATGTATGGGAAATAGTATGTTGATACTCTCCATGGAAAACACATGTCTCCCCTCGTGTTTATGATTACTGGTGTCATCATTAAGCCAATAGGGAGCTAGTATTATCCTGACTGAAGGAGGTGGTTACTGATGTTTAGAGTGTTGGTCCAAACAAGAAAGAGATGCTGCTGCCACAGTGAACCTGTATTTTCAGAGAGACAAACGATAAAATGCAGAGATACTAACCAGTTAAGCAATACCATTATCTTTTCTGCTCTGGAGTGAAGAAGGGACTGGTTGGTTTATATGCTCACTGACTGCTCCCTTCACTCAGAAGGAAACCCCAGGAGAGGCCAATCAAGCATCCATACATGTCTCAAAGAGGCAGGACTGGCCCACTAGTGGCAGGGGTCAGGGAAAATTCCTCACTGGCCTCTGCCTGTAGCTCTTCTTGCTCCTTGTTGATTGAGAATGAACATCCAGGACAATCAGTAATGTCTCTGTTAAGGCTACTCAAAGGGAAGGGGTAGGTGCCTGGGTGGCTCGTTTGGTTGAGTGTCAGACTCTTGATTTTGGCTCAGGTCACTATTTCAGGATCCTGTGATTGAGTCTCATGTCAGGCTCCATGCTCAGTGGGGAGTCTGCTGGAGCTTCTCCCCCTCTCCCTCTGTCCCTCCCCCTACTAGTGCTCGCGCTCTCTCTCTCAAATAAATAAATAAATCAAAAGGGAAGGGGAGGCAAACAATATTTAATGGACTCTTCTCTTCAAAATATCTTTATATTTCATTCAAGAAATCAAAAGCTTTTAAAAAATGATATGTTGGAAGGGGAATGAAGCATGAGAGACTATGGACTCTGGGAAACAAACTGAGGGCTTCGGAGGGGAGGGGGGTGGGGGAATGGGATAGGCTGGTGATGGGTAGTAAGGAGGGCACGTATTGCATGGTGCACCGGGTGTTACACACAACTAATGAATCATCGAACTTTACATCAAAAACCAGGGATGTACTGTATGGTGACTAACATAATATAATAAAAAAAATTTTTTTTAATAAAATAAAAATAAAATAAAAAAATAAAAAATGATATGTTGGGGAAAGCAGTGGTAGGTGCTCTTATGAGCCCACATTCTCTTGACTTGAAGTCAAAAAATCTAACTCAAAGGAGTTTAAGAGAAAGGAAGTCTTGGCTTATATAATGGTAAGGAAGAGATGGCTTAGGAATGACTTGAAAGTATGGAATAGATTTTATTTTTCTATTTATCCCTAGTGTCTTCTGTAGTGTGTTGAGCTGAACTGGGCTAATAAAGCAGGATATTCTTGAAACTCTGTGAAGGAATCTGTATTTGTAGAACAATCAGATAAAGCCTTTATGTTTCCATCAGCCCCCGGGGTTGTTTTCAATCGCACATCTCTAAACAATGAGTCCACCTGCTCTGACTGGCAGTTGAGTCTCTAAATCTCTTTAGCCAAGGTTCCCACCCCTGTGCCTGAGCACCCGCTTTGTCAGAAAAACCCATTCCCTTCCAAGGTAGCTAAGTTTATTTCCTGACCTGTTTGTTAGGGCCTCTTTATTACTTCAGCCCAATCAGTCACTTTTCTTCGATACAATTTTCTTCAGTACTAGTCTCACGCATCATTCACATCATTCAGACTAGGCCTTTCAATACGCAGTTCATTCTGATTCAATCTGATTTGATTCAACCAAAATTTGCTGAGCATCTCCTGAGTATGTGGAACTCAGCTGGCATCTGGGGACACGGAAGTGAGTATAATATAGTCAAGGCTCTCAAGATTTTGTGCCATAGATTGTGGCAAGGATGTAGTTTTTTAAGAATCATATGTGCTCTGGAGTAAGACAGAAATGCATATGAAAAATAAGGAAGGAAGTAGTCAGGTGTTCTAGGTACTGGAAACACAGGAATAAAAAAAATATTATCACTGTTCTCAGGCAGCTCCAGGACTGAAAGGGAAGATAAAATTATTATTAATCACAATAAAATTATTTTTTTAAAGATTTTATTTATTTATTCGACAGAGATAGAGACAGCCAGCAAGAGAGGGAACACAAGCAGGGGGAGTGGGAGAGGAAGAAGCAGGCTCATAGCGGAGGAGCCTGATGTGGGGCCCGATCCCACAACGCCGGGATCACGCCCTGAGCCGAAGGCAGACGCTTGACCTCTGTGCCACCCAGGCGCCCCTAATCACAATAAAATTATTATAATAATTATAATATTATAATTATATCTGTAATGATAATATATTATTATATTATATGAAGTATTATAACATCAAAAGAAAATTTTATGAAATTATTGATGATAGAGAATATAACTATATTGCATATTATATATATATATATATATATATATAATGTAAGGGAGGGAGTGATCAGTTCCATCATGGTGAAGGGGAAAAGGGGCTTCATAAAGTCCCACAGGGTCTGTCATTTCTCCTTTCAGACATTCTGCCACTCTTATCCCTGCCACCACCTCAAATTCTTCCCCACATTCTATGCCTTGCTCCTCATAGCTAACTCCAGCTCTTTATTTAGTTAGGAGAAAGGAAAAAGAAAAAAAAAAAACCCTAGGATGAGCTGGCAGCCTGTGTTGTGATATTACCTGTGTGCCAAGTATAAACGTATGCATTTCCCCTGAGTTATTTCTCCAGGAGTACAATGCATGCAGAGGGCAGGCTCTCTCCTGGCTGGAGGGAGTGCAGCCCAGCCCTAGGCCTCCTTATGGGAGCGGGAGTCTCTGAGGCTACCCCTGCACGAGCCAAAGGGGTGGGTCTTCTGTGTCTGGACCATTTGGCCTGGATGTTACATTCCCCAGAAGTTGAGTATCACAGGACTGGGCAGGGTTGAGAAAGGCCATCGGGACAACATTCTCTTGTTTTCTTTTAATTACCTCAGAGGCAGAAGATCTACAACTTTCTTCAAAACATTGTCTAGTCTCTCAACGTGTAAAGCAGGCAGTCCTTCCTAAATGGTGCAGGTGGCACTGGGGTGGAACCACTTTCCTGTCAGAATGGACTCTCCCTTGATTTACAGTGTATTTATCCTTCTTGATCCCCTCTATTTTTAGTAGAGCCCCCACCAGTCATTGAGATGACCAGGAATGCTAGATACTTTTTAAAACACCCACCCCCAGGGGTACAGTTCTATCCCCAGTTGAGAACCATTGGATATCACCAATTTGCTTTTAACTGAGTCTCAATGGTTGATTCATTCATGTAACCCTTACAAAAACAAAACACCTGAATCCTACTCTGCGCTTTTAATTGCCACGTGCTATGAAGCTTACAGTTAGGAGTAAGACACCTCCAGAGATCTTATTCCAAGTACAAACAAAAGATGAGCACTACTGTTATAATGTTTGTTCATTCGTTTGAAAATATGTTTACTCTGTTTACCCTGTATTGGAACCTGTGACTCAGACACAGTCCCATACATACAAAACAAAATGGAGTGCAAGTACCCTGTGAGCACAGAGGGAAAGGGCATCCTTCCTAGTGGGGATCTGGAAAATTCCTGGAAGTAATGTTTCAGGTGATACTTGGAGGGGTTGGGGTAGCTAGGGATTGGTGAGACCCAAGGTAAAACACCCCAGGTGGAGAATGCCCCACATGGAAGTGAGATGGCAGGTGACCCACCTTGACTGGAGCGACAGGCAAGAACATGGGAGTATGAGATGCTGACCACCTTCTACGTTCCATACTGCCCCAGGGCCTTGGTGCCTTCTTTTCCCTGTTTTCAAAATGGAATTCCTAACTGCACCTCCCCCTGCCACTTCACCCTTCCCCTGATCTCCCTTCATCAAATCACCCCCTACTATTCTTTCAGGTTTCAGCTTGATGATCATTTTCTCAGAAAGCCAGGCTTCTCTGATTTATATGGGTCAATTCCACATGGTATTGGTTTCATTGCACCAGTATCTGCTCCTTTACATTTATTTGGGTAGCTTTTTTGAGGGAATACCTTTATGATTAGTGTATTTGATTGGTGTAAGTGCTCCAATAAATTGTACGCTCAAGAAAGCAAGAATCTGTACTTGGTTTCACATCGTTGCTGCTCCCGTATCCAGCACGTAGCTGCGCCAGGGACTTAGTGGCTCTTGCTTGCGAAATAGACACATGAATGAGTGGGTTGGCCTCATATGGTATGGTACCTCGTATATCATGCCATGGGATTTACCCAATCTCTACCTACAGTGATTGATGAATGACAAGAAATATTGAGTACACTACCATTTAGCTCTAACCTATCCTTAGCCTAGAAAGGTCTGGTCAAGAAAAAAAAAAAGCAGCAATTTTTTTTTTAGGCTAGAAATTAAAACTGGAGGTTTTGAGGGAATTTTGTTTTTCTTCAATGTTGAAATTTATTGCACGCATGAGACCTTACACACAGACTTGGCTCCCAAAGGATGCTATCACTGACTCATCCAGGAGAGATTTAAAAATGTGATTTCTAATCAAATCATCTGTGGAGCTATCAGGTGCTTCCTATGAATTTTGTGGTAATTAAGATTCTTCCATGAGATATTCGTCATTAGTAGCTTTTTTCATAATCCTGTCAATTCTCCTGGAAATAGAAAGTCTCTTAAGCCATCATTCAGCCACACTGATTTATTAAAATCTAATGACCTGGGGCCACAATTAGGATTCCATACTGATGAAATGCTTTCTGGTAACTCCTTTTCTCTGGAGACCAGAGAATGAATTTACAATTATTAAGACCAGGTCTTGCTTGTACGTATTTCTAAACTTGAAAGCAAAATGCAGTATCAGCCAAAAGGCGAGAAGCCCTTAAACTCCATACCAAGGGTCCACCTCTCTGTACAGTCCCTTTAAAGTCCTGGGCCAGAGGAAGAAGTGAAAAATTTAGGAAGTCAGGGTCCAGTTCTCACTCAGGCTGCTAAGCAAACTCTTATCATTGACCATAACATTCTGCAAGGAGCAGAAGACGCTGGACTGGAGCTGTGGCCTTCAACCAGGAACAAAGGATTCTGGCCAGAAGGAAGGGGCCATTACTCAGTGGCTCCCCTGCTGTCTGCAAAGTAGCAGGAAGAGGGCCCAGGGAAATGCCACATGCAGAGCAAATAAGCAGACCAATGAAGCACAGATCCTCTTCATGCCACAAAGGTCCAGGATAACATCTTCTGTATCTCTCCTGACCATCTGCTGCCCCTGGGCCCCTCATATCTTTTGCCTCAAGTAGTATTCTCCTGGACATCTTGTCTTCTTCCTGATGAAAGCCCACAGACTTGGCCATATACATTCTCCAATATTCACTAAGATCAAACATCTTGCGTATTCTTCCCTGCACCCCTGCTGCCTCCCTCAATCCCACGTGCACACTGCATACAGAGAATCCTCCTCATTATACCTGATTTCTAGAGACATTCCTCACCCATAACAGATGGGTTCAAGGGATGGGAGAGATCCACGGTGCTGTAACAGATTGAAGGACTGGCCCTTCCAGGCCTATGCTATAGGGTGTTCCCTCCAAACCAACCTCATGATAGTCAGAGTGATCTTTCTGAAATACAGCTCCTACTTTTTCCCCCTACCCCTCCCCTTTTAACAACTTTAGATGTCATCACAATGTATACATAACAAACCCTAAACTCTTGAAGCCAGCCTTCACTGACCTTCATTTTTTTCTTTCCAGTGTCACCTTCTGCCATTCTCCCTGACCTTCCTTCCCATCCTATATTCCCACATATCAGTATTCTTCATGGTCTCTGTGATGGCAAGCTTTTCTATACCTCTCTATGCTTTTCCAATGCTGTTCTATCTACCCTAGGTAAATTTACACTCATACATCTCCACCCAGAAAATACTTCTCCCTCCTTCTCTTCCCCACCCTCTTCACCCCCAGATGTAAGAATTACTTTTCTATGCTCTCTTAGCTTCTGATTCCACCTCTATTTAGTTTCTAAATTTCCATCAGTGACAAGGAGACCCTGGAGTATCAGATACAAGTAGGGCATCTGAAAGCCAAAATTAAGTTTTTAGGATAGAGAGAGGAGACACACCAAAGTATGTGGTCGCACTAGCCCCTGAATATGGATGGTAATAATGGAGGTAATAACAGAGGCATGAAGGACAGTACCCAGACCCAAAGTCCTATTTAAAGTAAGGATGAGAGGTTCAATCCAAGGGGGCCACAAAGACAGGCTGAAACCCCAGATACCCTGGAACCAGATGGGAATCTAGATGCGAAGGAAACAATTCTATTTGTGGGGGGTTGGTCAAGGTCAGCTTTCACTAAATTGAATTTTGATGAATGTGTATTTGTCAGTCTCCAAAGGAAAGCAGGGTATTCCCAAGCCCTTGCCATCATTGTCCAGCAGCCAGGGAGATAAATTATCACACCAGAGAGTGAGGGAGTAGCAACCTTTTTCATTTTCTGTAGAAATGTTATCACTGCAATTTGAAATTTTGATAGCCATTTGCAAATTGTCAGGAAATTATATAGAAAAATGATAACATTATCTAGGGCTTTTCTTCAAGCTGATTCATACTCATGCATACTTAAGCTCACAGATTCAGGGAAATTTATAAACTCTGATTCCAAAATCATAATGAGGAACCTATTGGATCATTCTGTTATCATGATAGCATCTACTATTTATACAGAGATTTAGTTTGTTATGAGAATAACAGCTGGCACTTTCACTGTATGTGGTAGGTGTTCCCCTTGCATTATCTTATTTAATCCTCATAGAAAATCTAAAGTAAGTCCCACTATTACCCATATTTTATAGATCGTGAAACTGAGGTATAGAGAAAATACATAACTCACTCAAGATCATCTGGCACAAGCATTTGAAATGAGGCAAGCTGACACTAAGATCTCAAGCTGTTGTTTACCTTAGTTCAATCCTCTTAGCCACTTCTGAATATGAGTGGGTGGATTTTGTTAAGAGAATTCTTTGGTGAGAACTGTCCAATGCTAAGATAAGGACAAAGGGTTCAATCCAAGGGGACCACGTAACCAGGCAGATACTGGATACCCTGGAGCTAGACAAAAGAAGGGACATTTCACTCAAGACCTTTGATAGGACTTCAGTAGGACTACTTGGAGAACCTTGAAGTGTGTTACCTGTGATTGATTGATGCATAAATCAGTGTCCCTTTTGCCTGGGAAATCTAGGAAGAAGAGGGACTTAGAGCTTTTGGACCAAATCAGAAGAGCATGTTTGCTTTGACACCAGTCTGCTTTCCTCGGTTATTGGAGCAAGGGATTTGTGGGTATTTTCCATGGATTGTTGTGAGCTACATAGGAGAGAAAATGCTGTGAGTGTGTATGTATGGGGGTGGGTGGGTGGCAGCATGTAACTTTCCATCTACTCACTGGTGTCATTTTGAGTTGGGGAAGGAAACTGGTGATGGTGGTTGGGAGACTGGAATCACTAGAATCCTAGGACCGTGGAAAGAATTGAAAGGGACCAGCTAGAAGAGTGCTGTGTTCATTCCTGTCTAGAGACAGCAAAAGAGAGGGGCCCAAGAAGGACCCTCCAAAAGGTATATGAAAATTTAGACACTTGCCTGGTCCAGAGAGCCCAGAGACGGCTTAGAATGAAATCTATACGTAACAACTTACCTGTCCCTTTATCTCTCCTTCCTCTTCCTCCTCAACCTGAGATCTTGGTGGAAACCAAAGAGAAACCAGTAAAGGGATCAATGGATGGCAAGGGTAGGAGTGGGCGACAGTGGGAGAAGTGTAAGGCAGAGAAACGAAGAAGCCCACATACGCTTCATTCCACTGCAGGCTTCAGACCCAAACAGATCAAAATGGGGCAGGGAGAAGGTGTGACACTGATATTTAGCATTGAGAGTCATTTCTGAAAGTGGAAACATTAGGATTTTGAAATCGAGAGTGTGATTTCAAAATGAGAAGCCACTGCACTCTGACTTACAAGGAACTGAACAGTGAGGACCTGCTGGGCTTTTCATACCTGGGCAGAATATGATCATCCCACCAGCACCTCTTAAGACTAGAGTAGGGAATAAAAATAAAGGAACAAAATCTGCAGTAGCCTCAGGAAGTTCTATGACACAAAACCTCATTCTTGAAACACTTCTGGTATAAATTCTCACATAAAGAGAAAATACATTCAGGAGGAAATTTCAAGAGGTATGGAATAGAAGAGTAATCAGGTTACCTAATAAAGTTGTCATTGGAAAAGGAAAAGAGAAAGAATTTTGAATGACAGTTTTAGACAATTACGACTGAGATGAGGATAAGAGTAGGGAGCAGAGACATGCTAGACAATCTTTCTCATTCACGGAAGACATAGATATTAATTCACTGAAGATACTAGAATATGCTAGACAATCTTTCTCATTCACGGAAGACATAGATACTAATTCATTGAAGATACTAACAGTGTAATAAAGCACTGATAGTAACTTAGTGTGAACTGGAAAACAGAAAAGGAAAAAGAAACCAAGTTATTTTTCTGTTGGATAAATCAAACTTTATAGACTGATTTATGAGTCTTAGTTATATATTACTCTGAAAGCAATTTTCATAATAGAAAGCACAATAAAATGTCAAGAAAGTACAAGCATGAAAGTATAATAGGAATAAACGGTTAAACTCACCAACTAGAAGAGTCTCAGTTTAGATTTAAAAAAATACAAATTGCGTTGTCAACATAAAAAGATGCAAGAAAGTTTCAAAACCTCACGATGGAAAAAGACATATCAGGCAAATATAAACCAAATGAAACCTGAAAAAGCAGTCTTAAAAACTAATGGATTCTTTTTGAGATGATGACAAAGTTGTAGAGATGGATGGTGGTGATGGTTGTACGACATTATGAATGTGCTTAAGGCACTGAATTGCACACTTGAAAGTAGTTAAAATGGTAAGTTTTTATGTTATGCATATTTTGCCATAATAAAAAAAAACAAAAATATTTTTTTAAAGCTGCAGGAAATAGCATCTCAGAGGAAATAGTGGGATGCCATATTCTAGAACAACAGAGCAAGAGGAAAAGCACATATACCGCTAACAATATAGCCTTCAAATATTTACAACAGCGACTTATAAAACTGTAGTGAAAAATAGATAAATCAGCAATTATAGTTAGACTTTATAACACATCCTCTCAAAACACAACAGACTGCATAGCCAAAAGGATATAGATAATAAATGACCTGAATGATACAAATCGAATAGTGGGGTTAAAAATACATGCATCTTACAATTAAGTCAAGTTTTTGAGGGGAGTGGAAGCATGTTTCACCATCAGGTGATCTATCTATATAATTTATCCCTATAGTAGACCAAAGAAAAATTTCATATGATTACCAGTGTCTACTTATGGTAACAAAAAAAAGAAAACAAAAACAAACCCAACTCTTAGCATACCAGGGACTGGGTATTTATACCAGAAATCTACTGCAAACGTCACAATCAATGAAGAAACGTTAGCTACATTAGTCTCAAAGACGAGCTATAGATCCAGAATGCTTATTCTTCGTTGTTACTGTTTCAGGCAGAACAGATCTTCAGAACAGAGGTGGGGACTTCTTGGACATTTTTTTTCCCTTCATGTTTTTTTTCTACTTCCTTATTTCTCAGACCGCTATTATTTAAATACTGGCAAGTCCATTTCCAATTCCCATACCCCTTAGCTTTTCTTTTATGGTTCTCCACCTCCCCTTGATGAATTATTTTATTTCTTCATTCATTCATTCATTCATTCATTCATTTTTCCAAATTTTTATTTAAATTCTAGTTAGTCAACATATAGTGTGATACTGGCTTCAAGAGTAGAATTTAGTAATTCATCAGTTACATATAACACCCAGTGCTCATCATAACAAGTGCCCTCCTCAGTGCTTATCACCCATTTAGCCCATCCCCCACCCATTTCCCTCCATCAACCCTCAATTTGTTTTCTATCCTTAAGAGTCTCTTATGGTTTGCTTCCCCCTCTCTCCATCTCTCTTTTTTTCCCCCTTACCACACATTCATCTGTTTTGTTTTCCAAATTCCACATTTGAGTGAAATCGTATGGTATTTGTCTTTCTCTGACTGGCTTATTTTGCTTAGTATAATACACTCTAGCTCCATCCATATCGCTGCAAATGGCAAGATTTCATTCTTTTGATGGCTGAGTAATATTTCACTGTATATATTCAATGACTTATTTTAAAAGGAATCTAATCCTCACACCCTCTAAATCATTCTTCTCTTGTATTCATTCTGATATTTTCCCCCCAATAGATTTGTCCCATATCTTATTTCCTTTATTTTAACTGTTGTATTTTTTATTGCTTAAATTATTACTTGGAATTTTATAACTTATTCTCATTTTGTGTTATCAATATTCTTTTTTCTTTTAGGATATTTTAATGCATATTTTAAATATTTGTCCTTTCTGCAATTCTACTTTATGTTTAATGAATCTTGCCTTTCTTTCTTACTGCTTATACCTATCTAGTTATTTTGGCTGTGAGTTCATATTCCCCTAGATAATGACTACTCAGTCTGACACGGTGCTTTGTGGGGATGGTTGAAATCTACATCCAAATGGATGTCCCTCCTGGTAAGTTTAAAATCTACATCTAAATGGGTGTCCCTCCTGGTAAATTTAAAAAGGGAATGGTTGATCTCCAGGGCAGGTTGCCCCTATTTGCTCCAAGCACCTCCTTCGATTAAGGACTCCTCTTTGTAACTGGCATAAGGTGGTTTTGATTTGAATTCCCCTGAGGGCTAATGATTTTGAACATTTTTTCATGTGTCTGTTAGCCATTTGTATGTCTTCATTGGAAAAGTGTCTATTCATATCTTCTGCCCATTTTCTGATTTGATTATTTGTTTCTCATGTATTGAGTTTGAGAAGTTCTTTGTAGATCTTGGATACCAGTCCTTTATCCTTTGTGTCATTTGCAAATATCTTCTCCCATTCCATGGGCTGCCTCTTAGGTTTTTTTTTGACTGTTTCCTTGGCTGTGCAGAAGCTTTTTATCTTGATGAAGTCTTATAAGTTCATTTTTTCTTTTGTTTCTCTTGCCTTTGGAGATGTGTCATGAAAAAAGTTGCTGTGGCCGATGTCAAAGAGGTTGCTGCCTATGTTCTCCTCTAGGATTTTGATGGATTCCTATCTCGCATTGAGGTCTTTCATCCATTTGGAGTTTATCTTTGTGTATGGTGTGAGAGAGTGGTCAAGTTTCATTCTTTTGCATATAGCTGTCCAATTTTCCCAGCACCATTTATTAAAGAGACTGTCTGTTTTCCACTGGATGTTTTTTTCCTGCTTTGTCAAAGATTAGTTGCCCATAGAGCCGAGGGTCCATTTCTGGGTTCTCTCTTCTGTTCCATTGGTCTATGTGTCTGTTTTTGTGCCAGTACCATGCTGTCTTTGTGGAGGTCCCTTAAAAAGTTAAA
Organism: Ailuropoda melanoleuca; assembly: GCF_002007445.2. Lineage (NCBI taxonomy): Eukaryota > Metazoa > Chordata > Mammalia > Carnivora > Ursidae > Ailuropoda > Ailuropoda melanoleuca. Next base: position 36,400,678 of record NC_048224.1, on the reverse strand, counting down.
AATCGAGCTACCCTATGACCCAGCAATTGTACTACTGGGTATTTACCCCAAGGATACAGACATAGTGAAGAGAAGGGCCATATGCACCCCAATGTTCATAGCAGCATTGTCCACAATAGCTAAATCGTGGAAGGAGCCGAGATGCCCTTCAACAGATGACTAGATTAAGAAGATGTATCCATATATACAATGGAATATTACTCAGCCATCAAAAAGAACAATTTCTCAACATTTGCAGCAACATGGATGGGACTGGAGGAGATAATGCTAAGTGAAATAAGTCAAGCAGAGAAAGACAATTATCATATGGCTTCACTCATTTATGGAACATAAGAAGTAGGAAGATGGGTAGGAGAAGAAAGGGAAGAAGAAAGAGGGGGTAAGGGAAGGGGGAATGAATCATGAGAGACTATGGACTCTGGGAAACAAACTGAGGGCTTCAGAGGGGAGGGGGGTGGGGGAATGGGATAGGCCGGGGATGGGTAGTAAGGAGGGCACGTATTGCATGGNGTATTAAGGAGGGCACGTATTGCATGGTGCACTGGGTGTTATGCAAGTAATGAATCATGGAACTTTACATCAAAAACTAGGGATGTACTGTATGGTGACTAACATAATATAATAAACAATTATTATAAAAAATAAATAAAAATGAAAGAATAAGTTGGGCTTTCTTTGGCCAAATTTAGCTAGGTCAAGTATTTTCTGCAGTGAACTTAGGAACTAATAAATATTTATGTCAAATTTAAAAAAAAAAAGGACTCTTCTTTGAAAAAGGAAGCAGTGGGAGGAGACCACTTCTTTAAGTTGTAGTACCTAGCCCCTGTAGATAGAGGAGAGAGGAGAGGAGTGATTGCCCAAGGACAGCCACTTAGCAAGGGTATATTTCAACTTACCCCCTCCCTAAGACTGCTTCTCCATGTCATCACTGTGGCTCTGCCATGTTCCTTTAGGAAATGGCAGGCCTCTTCCAGTGCTGTACGTGAGTTGTAACCCTCAGATGATGCTCTAACTTATGAGAGGTGGGAAAGCCTAGAGCTTCTAACCCAGGGTGCAGAGGAAGGGCTTTGTGTTATAATCCTTGATAAATGGAGTACAGAGACTCAGGAATAAGTTCCGACCAGGAGGCCAGCTTCTTAGGTGGAAATGGTTAGAAAGTTAATTATTAGCTTAGAACTCATTACTCTGTGGTTACTATTAGTTGTTAGACTTTGGCCAAGTCATTTGTGTCTCTGAATCACAGTTTCCTCATCTGTCAGATGGGGACAAGAACAATCTCTCCCAGGCCACCATGTGGGTCTACAGGTTAGGCTGCAGTGAACCTGGGTGAGAAAGTGTTCAGGAAGTGGCCAGCATGATACAGGCAGCGCTTCCAGTCCTTTGGCCTTGTATGCTCCCACATCTTCCTGCCCTGGCTTCTCTGATGCTTCACTTGGCAGGTTGAATGGTGAGTCTACCTCTATGGCAGCACCAAAGCTGTCATCATGACCTATGAATACGGCAAGTCCAAGTCCCTGGAATAGGCGCCACACCCACAGGTCTGTATCTTGTCCTTACCTGCTCTCAGGACTCTGAGGCTCTGTCTGTGGTGTTTGCTGGCTGGAGGCCCATGCCGCTTACCCACATAGCCCTCATCTTCCACACCACGTCTCAGCAGGCCCTTGACAGAAAGCATGTGCCTATTACTAATTACTGGAAATCTGCAGGCTCAGAGATTTTATCCATGTGCCTTCTTCTGCCTGGATTTGTATGTGTGATAGATAGTGACGGGAGAAGTGGGGAGAAGGTTCAAGCAAAATGCACCAGCCACCACCTGTGGAAACACCTCCTAAGGCAATCACATCAGCACTTCAGGGATCTCTATGCTAACCTGGTTGTGCTCTGGGAGATGTTGGGCTGCTTAACAACTGACAATCACACGCAAGAGATCCCTAAGGAAACTGCTGTGTGCTTCTGTAGAAGTTACTTTAAAGGGTAAAAATAATAACATTGTCTCATCTTATTCTTCTTTTTCTTTTTTTTTTTTATTAGTTTCAGTTACTTGCTACTAGTGCAGCGTAAGATAATTAAAGAGAATAGACTTTGTGGTCAGAAGTCCTGGGTTTGAATCCTGACTTTATCACTGAGTAGCTGTGTGCCCTTAGACAAATCATGTCCTTACTTGGACAAGGTGACAACAATAATTAATATGCCATGGAGTTATTAAGATAAATGAAGTATATGATGAAATAAAGTGAAAATTGGATGATATGTAATGTAAATGTAAATAAATGTTGGAAATTATAAGGCACTGTGCAGATAGATGCTGGCTGTCACCAATATTTTCGGGCTAAATCCTCAGCAGAATGTGAGATTTAGTAACTAGGTTTGTTTGATGCTAATTGTTCTGGGGTGACAGCTAAACTCTGGGCTGTTGAATGTATGCTTCAGGTTCCAGAGCTTATGTATCGTTCCTTGAATGCACAAAATAGAACTAATGCTTTTTGAGAGACAGCTACATACCAGTCATATGAAATCCTCCACTATGACTTTATATAGAAAATGTTGTGCTCAGCCTTCAAGATGGCGCTCAAAGATCCCATCTCCTGCTATTCCCATCCTTTCATTGCCCCCTTCCACACTGTGCCAGCATTGCTCTGTGCGGCCAGCAAAATATGGCAGAAGTGAAAGTATGTCACTTCCAGATTAGATTATAAAAGACCCTGTGGTTTCCACCTAGGGTCTTTCTCCCTCTCCGATCTTGTGCTTTGAGAGGAACCAACTGCCATGGTATGAGAAGCTCACACAGAGGAAGTGAGACTCCTTCCAACAACCATGTGAGTGAACTTGGAAGTGGATCTTCCAGCCCCAGTCAAGCCCTTAGATGACTACAGCCCCAGGAGATGACCCAGTTGCAACCTCATGAGAGACCCTGAGCTAGGACTACCCCGCAAAACTACTCCCAGAGTCCTGACCCTCAGAATTGTGTGAGATAACACATGTTGGTTTTCTTTAGCTACTAACTTTTGAGATAATTTTTTACGCAACAGTAGATAATAACTATAGGAGGAAACTACAAATCAGAGAAGCTACATTCCTAACACCCCCTCCCCCACCAACCAAGGTCAGACAGTTGAAAATACTGGATTCTAACCAGGTCTTTTTGACTTCAAAGCTAGCTTGATCTCACACTAAATATACTGCCTTCCCATGATGGAAATGTACTATTTTAAGAGGAAAAAATAAAAATTAGACTTTTCAAGAAGGCACATTTTTTTCATATATAATTTGTAGGATTACTCTGATGCCTTAAAGAATTATTTCAAGTAATGAGTACCCTAAACTGAATATAAAACACACTTAATTAGGAGGAAGGGAAGAATCAATTCACAAATGGCTTGCAATCTACTGAATGCCAGGTTCCGTGGATAAAACTAGTTCCTGTTCCCATGGTGCTTACAATCTTCTGTGGAAGATAGTTCAGTGAGAGATTACAACTAGGGGCGACTGGGTGGCTCAGTCAGTTAAGCGTCTGCCTTTGGTTCAGGTCATGATCCCAGGGTCTTGGAATCAAGCCCAACATCGGGCTCTCTGCTCAGCGGGGAGCCTGCCTCTCCATTTCACTCTGCCCCCCACTCGTGCTTGCTTTCTCTCTCTCTCTCTTTCAAATAAATAAGTAAAATCTTAAAAAATAAAGAGATAACAACTAATAAGACAGTCTTGAATAAAAATTGAGGACTCTGGAATCTGGCTGAATTTTTGCTTAGCATGCGGATGATCTCAGGCAAATGACCAAGCGCTTCCTATGCAAAGCACTGTGCTCAACTCTTCAAATTCATCATCTCTTCCAGTGCTAATTAGGCTCCTTGCATGCATCATCCCATTTAATCCTCAGGACAATCCTTTGAGTAAGTAGTATTACCCCAATTTTATGGATTAGCACCTAACTCATTGGGTTGCTAAAAGAATTAAAACATATACCCCACGTAAAGAGCTTGACCCAGCATCCAGCTCATGGTAAGTGCTGACTAAATGGTTGTGGCTTAGTATGTGTTACTCCAAAATCAGACCCTGAGACAAGACTACATGTGCAAGTAGTTTATTTGGGCAAGGATACGAGAAACTGTGAGACAGCAGTGGAGTGAAGTGACATAGTGAAAAGAAGAAGCTAATAAAGTTAATAAACGAACAGGTTACTTTCTGTGTGATACTGGTGCTCATTCACACCAGGGACTCTCTGAGACACAGTGTAGGGCACAACTCAGGATTTTCCTAATAGAGCTATAAGGATTTATCTACCAACTCTTATGCCTCATTGATTGAGGTCAGCCTTGCAGAGCTTCCAGCCTGCCCTGGGCATGGGTCAAACATGCTCTGTGACCAAAGAACATTTTCAAATAGAGGCAAAAGGACCTCTTGAATAAGAGAAATGTCTGCAAATGAGTCAGAGGTAGGCCCAGACAGCTGTTATAAGTAGCTATTATTAATATTACTGTTAATAATGAATTAACAACATTACAGAATGATTAATACTGTGATACGGATATGGTATAGCTTGTCTTGGAACACACTTTGACAAGAAAGTTAGGACAGGATTATCAGAAATGTGGGCCCAATGGGAGATCAATAAAGGTTTTGGGGGAAAAACTGGATGGGTAATCCAGGCAGAGAGAAGTATGTGTGAGAGGTACAACCGAGGGTCAAGAAAAAGGAAGGCTTATTCTATTTAAAAAAGAAGGAAAAAAGAAGGAAGGAAGGAAAGAAGGAAGGAAGGAAGAAAGAAATCTGGTTGTCTGAATTTTGAGTTGAAAGGAAAGAGCGTTGAGAGGTAAGCCTGGAAGGGTCAGACTATATAAGTCTTAGGCCATATTGAGGAGGAGTTTGGCCTTTATCCTGAGAGCAATGGGACATCCTTAAAGGATTTTCATAAGATTCATGTTTTGACATTTCACTCAGGTCCCTGTAAGGAAAGTGAATTTGGGGAAAGAAAAATAGTTGAAAGCAAAGAGGCACATTAGAGAAGCAGCTACTATAGTTTAAACAAGAGTTAACGTGGACAGTGCGAAAGTAGAGAGTATGAAGCCTTAATAATGAATACCCACATCTCACATAGTTCTTGTGGGTCAGGAATTCAGGAACAGCTTATCTGAAGGTTCTGGCTCAGGGTTCCTCATGAGCCTGTCACAGAAAGTTGACAAGGACTGCTGTCATCTGAAGGCTTGACTGGGGCTGGAGGTTCCTCTTCCAACATGGCTCACTCACATGGCTATGGGCAGGAGGTCTCAGTTTCCTGCCATGTAGACCTTTCCATAGGCTGTTGATGCCCTCATGATATGGCATCGAGAGAGAGGGAGAAAGAACAAGACACAAGATGCTATATATTTTATAACCTAGCCTCGAAAAGTCACATTCCATCATTTCTGAAATATCCTATTGATCATGCATGTGGTCCTGTCCAATGTGGGAGGAGGTTAGACTATACTAGAATGTAAATACCAGAAGGCTGGGATCCTTGAAATCTATCTTGGAGGCTGGCAATGACAGTCTGACCTCAGCCCCCAATAGTTCACATTTTTCACACAAGAAAAACATAGTCACCTCTCTCTAAGGCTCCTCCAAATCTCATTCTATTACAACATCAGATTGAAGTCCAGAATCTAATCATCCAAATCTAGTTTAGATACAGATAAAAATTTGGGGTGTATTTCCTTAAAGGACAGCTCCATGAGTACAGGTCCTCTTGATCTGAACCCCTGTGAACTAAAGAGACACATTATCTGCCCCACACACAATGGTGGGACAGGCATAGGGTAACTGCTATACACATTCTTATTCAAAAAGGCCACCAGAGCAATTCTGAAATCTAGCCAGTTAAATGTTGGAATTTCCTTTTTTAGTACTCAGTCTTACTCATACCAAGGAATGGTTCTTGACTCTCCATGGCTCTTGGATCTACTCTACTTCCTTGCATTGGGCATGTGACCCAAACAAAAAATGACTGTATGTCACTGGATTTTAAGGGTTGCTTTTGGTGCAGTGTTACCAAGCCCTTCCTGACTCGTAAAGTTATCAGACAGGGGAAAGGAATTTAAAGGGAAGGTGGAGAAGCCTGTAATGGAAACTAAGTAGCCAGGGAGACAGAAGGAAAACTAACAAACTTCAGGATTAAGGAAGAGAGTCTTGTAAGAAGTGGGGAGTAATCAATAGTGAAAAATACCTTTGAGAGGTCACATTATGGTAGTGATTAGGTTTTAAGTTTAGGAGAAAGATGGTTCAGAGAAACCATGGGAAGAAGCCATTTCAGTAGAATGGAAAAGTCGGAAGCAGATTATAATGGATGGAGGCATAGATAGGAGGTAGAGAATTATAGGCAGGAAGTACTGGCTATGAAGAGTGGCAGCTGGAGGGGAGCATGGGTACTGGGAGGTTTTGTTAAAAGAAGACAGAATGAGCATTTTTAGACTTATAGAAAGAAACAAGTGAAAAAGAAAGAAAACCAGAGACAAGAAGAGTTGTTTAAGAAAGACAACGGGGGATGGGATTCCATGTCAGAGAGAAGGAGGAGCACTTCTGCCATAGTAACAGCAGAGGAGGAAAGGTGGGCATTTCTCCCAGAAGTGCATGCTGTAGAACAAGAAGGCTGGGCAGGACTGGGTCTGTTCAGGCTCTAGTGAGAGGTCCTCCTGGCTGGTGGATTGGGGGCCTGGAGGCTGATTGGAGAAAACTGAGGGAGGAGAATGGGAGAGTAGGGAAGTTGGGGAGGGGCTTGCACTCCAAGGGCCTGGAATGATGAGTTTGGGCCATATCTTGTGTATATTGGAGATTCATCCAGGGACTTCAAGCAGCATGTTGGCACTTCCCTTTCACACTGAATTAGTGACTGACTGCCCATGAGAGCTGAGGAAAGAGGATGGGACGAACAGTCTAGTATCTTGGAAGGCTGTGGAGTGTTGATGCCACTGACCTACATAGGGACTACAAGGGGAGAAACAAGATTTGACATTTATTTTGGCCACCCTGGAAGATATTCAGATTTGCCTCTAGGCCGGCAGAAATGGGCTCCGTTATCACTGATGTGAAGTGGACCCAGCAGTTCTGGGTTTCAGAGCCAAGGGCCTGGCAGAGCTCCCCTCTGCTACCAGGGCAAATTGAACACTGAGCAAAATGTTGATGTTGAAAATGGCTTTCTACACCAATGGGGTTTGAGATGAGCTTAAAGGGGAACTTTTTCTGCATCTAGCTGGTGTTCATCAGAACCAAGGGAGAAATGAAATCCAGGTGAAGTTGTCAATTTATACAGAAGAATCAGTGACTATCAGAATCAGAAGTCATGTCGTAGAATGTTCTAGCCCTGGTATCAGTGGAAAAGTGGGTCCAGGTATATGACCTCTGGTACATCACTTGCTACCCGAGCCACAAATTCCTAGGGTTAAGTGCTGATGGGAATAGGCCTATTTTAACAGGCTGCTGTAAAGACTTGTGGTTCTTTTGTTTCCTTTATGTATATGGTGCTTACAATGCTCCAGCCACTCTTCTGACCATTTCACAAATGTTAACTAATTCAACCTTCATAAGCCATCGTGGAGGGTAGGACTATCACTGCCTACATTTTCAAAATGGGAAGGTGAGGCCCCAAGGAGGGAAGGGATTTGGCCAAAGCCGCCTAGATTTTCAAAGGTGGAGGCAGAATGAGCACCTAGGCCTCCTGACTCACAGACTAGCCTTTTCCACGCTTTCAGCTGAATAAACACAGGCACACTCCAGCTGCGTCTTCATATACCGGGACACGGCTTGTTTCCAGGACATGGCTGGTGCCTGAGCAAATGCTGGGAACACTATGACGTTTCTGTTAAGGTTTCAGGAGCATCCTCTCCCTAGGCCCTCTGCCTGGTGTGTGCCGATGTAGTTCGCTCCACCCAAGGGGAGCTAGACACCCCGGAGACAGGTTGTCTCTGCAGCTGGGTCAGGAGGATTGGCTGAGATTGCAGGACACCACGTGCTGGGAGAGGCACCACCTGGAGTGTACTCCTTCTGACTTTGTTCATCTTAAAAGGATCCAAATTGCCTGTCTCTGCATCGTCTCCCATTCCCTCTGTTCATGTATTCATTCATTCATTTCAGAGAAGGTCTCGAGCTGCAGGGAGTCTGGACAGAATTTGAAGCAATCAATATTCTCCTGTTTATGCATTAGATAGTAGATACAAGAATGTGGACTCTACATTTGTCTCCTGCAGAAATGGGGGGAAAAAAACCAAAAGGTTAGTGACCTTAGCCTTTAGGTATAAACGTGAAGAATGCTAGAACCAGGAGTCAGAAAAACTCAGTGTCCCAGAATCATTATAATCAAGTTAACACATATTGTCAGGGTTGTTAGGACCCTTAAGCCCCATCTGGTCCAAGTGTCCATTGGACGCTTGGAGCTCCCCCACCGCTCTATGGAATGGCCATGAACGTGCAATGTGCTTGACGCCTCCAGAGATGAGCCCTTCACTCCCTTAGGTGTTGGTCAAATCCCCATCCAGAAATTTCTGAATGCTAAGTCCAAAGATTCTGAGTCCAAAGATTTCTTTCCGTGCTTTCTACCTATTAGGCCTAGTTCCAAGTTACTAAAAGAGCAATTCTATAGGATCCCTAACTAGTGTCCTGGACAATAGAGTCTGAGCTATTACCTTCTTACAGAAATCTCTCCTGCTGTTTCCTTGTTTAAAATGGAAATAGCTGTCTTTCCTTTCACCATCAAAGTCCTTTTCCCCCCCAAACTTCAAATAAAGTACTTTCATGATTTCAAAGCTTTTCATATTCTAAATGACCTAATTGTTTTATCGAAAGAGAAAAGAATGGAGCCACCCAAACCCTTCCACATGCAGATATTTGGGGAACACCTGGTACCTGGGAAGTATTAAACCAGGTCCTGGTCACAGGAGGAAATGATTTGGATAATCACGTCTGGTGCTGGACACCATCATTCTGCTATTCTGCGTGGACCCAGGAACCAGCCTGTGTCTCAGATCAAAGGAGCGGTCTGGGCCGCAGGGGAGCTGGTGGGGAATCGCTTGAAGGGCGGCGGCCAGAGAGTGACAGGGAATGAGCAGGAAAGCGGGTTTCCCAAGAACGACTGGCTACATAATTTGCAGGGCCCAGTGCAAAAGGAAAATATGAGCCGCTTGTTAAAATTATTGAGAGTTTTAAGATGGCGCCAGCACAGCGCTATGCCACGCGCAGGCCCTGGGCAACTCCAGGAGCCACACCAAACCCCTGGCCTGTGTGGCTGGGGTCCCGTCTGTTCTGCTCAGAGAACCCCAAGCCGTGCAGGGCAGGCAGTGCCAAGAAAGGCCTTTCCTCATGCCGCCTGCAGAAAGCTAATGGGACCAGGTCTCCTGGCTTTCTCTTTAATACATTTCTTATTCCACTTACAGTATTTTCTCACTTAGGGCCAAGAAGGCATTTGCTGACACATCCCTTCCCAAGGGTCTACAAGGAGGTGGTATACACAGTCAGGGGAGAACGACATCCATCATCTAATTCCAGGGCCCACCACCCACGTGCCACCTCCTAGGATGTCACCTGCTAGCTCTGAGCCACATTGTCCTCATCCCTGGAGCGGGAATAGAGAGAGGGGTCATCTTTACCATCACAGGCAGCATTAGAGAAAAATAATGCCTGTAAAGGGTTTAGCACAGCTGGCATAGTATAGTCATTAGTAGTTTGTTGGAAGAAACTGTGGGAGAGGGGAGTGAGGAAGATGAGGAAGGCAGGGAGGGAATGCAGAAAAGGAACAGAACACTCATCTCCCCTTCTCCCTGGGAAGGCTCATCCTCTAGGTCCCAGCTCCAGTGTCATTTCTGTGGGGGAAGTCACTCTCTTCTGAAACCTCTTGTCCCCTTCCTCTGGGCTTTCCTCTGTCAGGGACCTCAGGATGGACAGCAGTGGGCATCTGCTTTCTTTTCTGCCGCTAGATCCAGTGCTCCTGGTGGGAATCCTCTGTGCCATACCCACCTCCATGTCCCCAGGGGCTGGCGTGCTGGACCAGGGGAAGTGCTCTGTTCCCACTTAAGGAGAGAAGGAGTGAAGGAGAGGGGAGAAAGAGAGGAAAGGAAATTCAGAGATTGCAGAGCCAGAAGACCTGCCACACGCTGAATCTACGGGTGATTGGCTCACTGTGGCATTGGCTCTTACAGCAAGGCCAGGTTCGCAACACCTTGGATCACTCAGGTTCATCTAACATCCTCACTAACAAGCCTCAACCTGTAGCCCCAACTGACCATATGGTCTTCTTCAGAAAGGTGCAAAAGGAAAAACATGGGAAGAGGTGTGAACAAGGTTGGGGGAGACAGTGAAAGGGAGGGCCATGGAGATGCTGCCTTCTTCCTGCCTGATGCCTCCCCACCATCCACCAAACCCCAGTCCTGGGCCCAACGGAGTGGGAGGCTCAAGGCCTCCCTAGATGAGGCAGTAGGACAAGAGGGAGAGGCAGAGGGAGGAGAGAAAGCTGAAGGGACAGAGGTGGACGTGGGCTCTTAAGGGGTTTGGGCAAATGACCTGTGGTTGACAAGGAGGAGTGGAGGCTGAGGTCTGAGGTTGGAGTCTAGGGCTGGAGGGCAACTTCCTGTGGACACTTAGGAAGACATGTTGCTGGCTGGGAGGGCAAGGCTAGAGCAGTGGGGTTGGAACACCTGCTGCAGTCCTTGCAGTGAATGATCAGACCCGGATTTCTAGAATACGCAAACTGAGATTCTCCATAGGCACCGGAAATGGCCCACCCAGCCTGGAGGAAGCTTGTACAATTATGACCCTGTGGCTCCAAACTTGACCCTCCTCATCTCCACTGCACCCTTTCTACTGCTTCCCCAGACTTGCACCTGCTCCCAGAGCCCTCATCTCAATTTAGGGACCACATCTAAGTCGTCCAAGTCATAAAGGTCAGGCTCATCCCTCACTTTGACCTGCCTCACCCTCCCATGGACAGTTCTCTCTTTTTGGCTCTACTTGCCCATTCCCCAGGCACTGGTCCATTTAGGCCACCATCATCTCGAACTTGAAGTATTACAGCAGCTCCTCTCCCTCTGTCCTTCCCTTGGCATCCCCTGGGCTGGAGCAAATGACTTACCTACAGACTGTCCTGACCATGTTCCTTCTCAACTAAACCTGGCCATGCCTCCTTCGGTGTTTATGACAACAACTTGGCCTAACTTTCAAGGCATGGTGCTATCTGTCCCCAGCCTTCCTCTTGGGCCTCATCCCTTCCTGCTCTCTCCACATAGCTCAAGCTTCAGCCACAGGTCAAATATCCATGCCTTTTACACTTTCATGTCTTTGTCCAAGCTGTGTCCTCTGCTGGGAATGTAGTCCTGTTCCACGTCTACCTGATCATTTCCTTCTTGTCCCATTTGAAAAGCCCAGCTAAAATGTCCCATCCTCACCCACACCTCCAATGGAGTCCTTAGTCCACAGCCTGCTCCCCAGGCCTGGTTTGGAGCCCTAATCACCTTACATGCTAATTTGTGATCCATGCCTGTCATACCCCCTCCCTGGAGGCTGCGTGCTCCCCGAGAGTGAAGACTGCCTAGTTCATTTCAGACATCAGTGGATGGTTGTTGATCTAAACTGCTTTGCAATATGTCTGGCACCTGGTGCTGGGATGCAATGGCCTAATTAAAATGTGCTAGAGACACTCTGTCTCTCCTTGCATCAAATCTGTCCTGGCAGATCCTCGGGGGCAGAGAAAATATTAGCATGGACAAGTCCATTACTGTAAGTGGCACATCAGAGACTTGTAATTAGGAGATAAACATCTGGAGCACATGCATTTCAGTAGTTAGAGTCTATACCGAGAACTCGCCGACAGTCACAGAGAATGAGTTTCAGGTCACAGGGCTGTTTGTCAATGCAGTTATAGGATATCTGCGTGCCTGTCTGAGGGAGTGTGGACAAGTGGGCTGGAAGTTGGTGTGTCACCTTCTCCTGGCATAAGCCTCAAAGATGTGAGTTCCAGAAAGTTAGAGCTGCTGACTCAAGAGGAGGTCAAGATGGCCAACTTATGTAGGACATGGGGGAAATAATTTCAGGGGCTCTCACAGGATGCCAGCAAAACCCCACTTTGTCAGGGGTTCCTTTTCCCCTTGGGTTCCTATTCCTCCATTGTCCAGTCATAAAACCCACTCAGTCTCAGGCAACACTCTCTTTCACGCCTGGCCCCATTAAACGTGGTATGGGGAGTGATGTGGCCAGATTTACTCAGCAAATGAGCAGTGAGTGGCAAAGATAGGATCCACAGCAAGTCCTGTCTGTGTATTTACAGCCTCTCCTCCTGTTGAATTGGTCTCTAATGGGTGGAGGAGTGATCACCTCCTGAAATTTCATTCCACCCTGAATCTCAGAGTATATTTTTTTTTTTAGTATAAGTATCTTTACAGATGCAATTAAGATAAGGATGTCAAAATGAGATTATCCTGGGTTAGGGTGGGCCTTAAATCCAATGATGGGTGTCCTTATAAGAGACGGAAAAGGAAAAGACACACAGTGAAGATGGAGGCAGAGACTGGAGTGGTGAGTGGATAAGCCAAGAATGCTGAGCACTGCCCCTGGGCACCAGAAAAGAGGACAGGCACAAAATGCATTCTCCCTCAAGCCTCCAGAAAGAACCAAAGCCTGGCAACATCTTGGTTTTGGATTTCTGGCCTCCTGAACTGTGAGATAATACACGTCCATTGTTTTAAGACACCTAGTTCATAGTGATTTTGCACAGCGGCCCTATAGAGCTAGCCTGCTATCTCAGTCACCCTTGCTGTCAGTCGTATGTGGCAGGTGAAAACCCCTAGCACCCGCAAATTATTAAAAATTACTTTTCCTTTCATTTCATTCTTGCAAGGAAATAAAATCCCGTCTAGAAAGGTGCCCTTTCTAAATCACTATCAAGGAGGACAGAGTCTATAGAGAAGATGGGAGAAAATATGTCTGGATGGTCCACTGTGTGCCACCAGTAAGAAAGTACTATATCATTGTACTTAATCACTGAACCATTTAGCATGATCGGTAGCATTTCAACCCTATTTTATAAATGAATCAAGCAAGACTCCAGAGTAGCTGATCTAGGATTGGCACTGCACCGACTGATAGCAAACACTATGTTCTGTAGGACTGAGCTGATGTTCTTTGGACTCCTCTCCAAGGGTGTCCAGATCAAGGGTCCTTAGCCACTCCTGTGCATGGAAGCCTGAACCCCAAATTCTCAGACAGCCTCAGCCCTGCTCATGCTATACCTCGCTCCTCTCCCTAACTCTCTTCTCCTTCTCCTATAGTGTTTGCCTGTGTCATGGGCAATCCTCTCCCCAGCATGAGTGCAGTGTGATGGAGACCCCAGGCTCCCCCCAAGAGTCTGAGGAGTCCAGTAACCTGGCATCATTCAGTCTGGAGACAGGGTTTCACTTAGGACATCACGCATGTTCAGTCGCATGCAAGTAAATGGCTGTGCCAAGTTTCCTGCAGAGTGAGGGCTGTGTTCTCATCCCCTCCTGCCCTCAATTTCCCCTTGTGCAAAATGGGGATGAAATAAGAGTTCTTAATTTGGACTGGGCTCAAATTTTGCTTCCGCTGCTTACCACTTAAGTCACTCTCTGTCTCCCAAGTCTCCCACATCCTGCATAGGGTCCAAGCACCAGTGAGAGACTGTTCACTGACAGATGAATGCCACACGCAGGGAGCTGTGCAAAGGTTAGCAGCTATTCTCAACAAATCGAGTTGTATTTGATTTGAACTATTTCTTCAGCTGCCACAATATTTTTGACAGCCCAGCCTAGCACTTAAAAGTGTGCCTCTGGAGCCAGGCCGCCTGGGTTGAATTCCAGCTCTGCTATTTACTAGTGGTGTGGTCTTGGGCAAGTAACCTAATCTCTGCGTTCCTTAGTTTCCTCCTCCATAAAGCTGGAAAATGCTAATAGGGGCCTTTCGTGACTTACGTGGGGTTACGTCCTGATAGACCCGTTGTGAGTTGAAAATAGTGTAAGTCAAAAATGCATTTAATACACCTAATCTATTGAAATTTGGAGCTTGTCCTAGCCTCCTTTAAATGTGCTCATAACACATTAGCCTACAGTTGGGCACAACCATCTCACACGCAGCCTGTTTTATAGCAAAGTGTGGACTCTCTCATGTAAGGTATTGAATACTGTCCTGAAAGTGATAACCAGAATGGTCATGTGGGTACAGAATGGTTGTGAGTTTACCAGTTGTTTGCCCTTGTGATCGCACGGCTGGCTGGGAGCTGTGACTGCCGCTGCCACCATCACGAGAAAGGATCACACCATGTATCGTTGGCCTGGGGGAAATTAAAAATTGAAGTATGGTCTCTACCGAATGTGTATCACTTTTGCACTGTTGTGTAGTCAAAAAACCATGAATCAAACCATCCTAAGTCAGGAACCATCTATACATAGCTCATGGGGCTATCATGAGGAGTGAATGAGTTAATACACGTAAAGTGCTTATCACAGGACCTGGTGCTAGGGAGCACTTCATGAATATCACCTTTTTAAACATTTAACATTTTTCATATATTTTTGGATTCCAGTTACTTGGCAGTTGTGGTAAATGACCCAGACCTGGTCTTGCTGTTCTTCTGCGGATGTCCCTTAACATTTAGACTGGAACTAAGAATGTGATTCCATTAATTGTAGGTTGGAGACAATAACCCAATGAGATTCTCTTCCTGAAAAGTAAAAATGGAAACAAGACAGGTGGCTTGGTATAGTGAAGTCTTTACCTTGAGCTAAAACTCTAACACAAGAGGCTGTGTGCTTCTGGGCAAGTCACTTCTCTTTTGTGGGACTCTGTTCACTCATCTGTAAAAGGTGCACCCAGGTGTGTGTGTGTGCATGAATTGGTGGGTGACAGGAGTGGTGGGGAGATACTGAGGTTGGACCACTCAGCTGATGATGCCCAACGCCAGCATGCCATCTCTGCAGGTAGCCTGAGCATGTGTCAGGGGCAGCCACACTGACTGTCCAGTTCAAGCCAACAGCAAGACAAGAAGCAAGCCGCAGGCTCTGGAGTCAAGCCAGGCAAGGAAGGGGCAGATCTGCTCAGGTCTGCAGAGTCAAGCAAGCTCCCGACACAGCCAGGGCTTCTCAGGGCCCATTGCAGAGGCCAGCAAGAGAACAGGGAGTGGGGATGCTACCCAAGCCATACTCTTGTCAGGAGCAAATAAGGGCTCAGGGCAAACCATGAAGGTCACCAGTGTCAGAAGCTCAGAACATACCAGGGCTGCTGCTTGTCCTGCTGACACAGCCATACGGATCCAATACTTTTCCGTAAGTCTAGGCTCTCTCAACCTTTCGAACAACCATCATTTATAGCCTCAAACCCCAAGGGTGCTGATCTATGCAGGCAACACCCTTTCATTCCCTGGGTCCTTGGAGCATGGTGTGAAGAAGTGTCACAACCACATGCCTAACTTGCAACGTTAGAGCTGAAGAGTTGGGAGTCATTTCATCTCCTGGTTTCTGTTCCCTCATCTGTCGAACCAGGAGGCTTTAACCAGGAGGGACCAGCACTGGGATTCTAAAATTTAGTTTTTCTTGTGAAACCTCAGTTTTCATGCCAAGAACCCCAACTCACACAAAATAGAACATTTTCCTATAGTGTTCTTAATAGTTCTAAAGAGAAAGTCAGCCTTTAGTAGGTGCCCCTGACCTGAAATAATGTGCATTTACTTGGCTGCTTTATTCATAAAGAAACCTGGCAAACACTGTTTTACCTGAGGAACACATGGTCAGGAATCGGAGGGCTTGGGCTTGAGAAGTCTCCTGACTTTGCTCGAGATTCTATCTGTCCTCAAACTTTTCACACCCCTGTGTATCCCACCCATGAAACACTCAACAGCCAGTGTGGACATCAGTCTCCTGAGCATTTCCTAACACTGTGCTCCCCATCCTCTCTTGATTTGAGGCTTCCCAAGCTTTTTGACTTCTGACACCTGCTTCAAGTCCTCCTTGTTCCATAGACCCATTTGGATAGGCATCCTGGGTGCCATTCTGAAGTTTTCAGACTTGGCTCAACCCCCGCCCGCCCCAGCCTACCCTAATTCAGGGCAGCACAGAACATTCTGCGTAAGAGCTACTCACCCAAGGAACCCTCCAGCCTCTCCCCTTCCCGCCTCCCTACTTCCCTCTCCAGGAAGGACTTTAGTAGTAACCTCATGTCAGCCGGGCCAGATACTACATTGCCTTGCAAATATAGAAAAGGGAGCTTTGTAAATGGAGACTAGCCACCTAAGCTCTTTGGGTTTGAGTATGCTGGTTCAGACAGTGAAGAAAGGAGCCGATGGAGCTGGGTTTTCCTGTTGGCCCATTCTGAACTTGGAAGAAAGCAGTCCCCTCCACCCCTGTCGTGCTCGCCTTTGGAAGAGGCAGATTTCAGAATGTGCCAGCTCTTTGCCTCAGAGGGGTCACGATGTGGTTCCTCTTAATACAATGGGGAATTCAAAACACACAGTGCGGCGTAAAATATCAATCCAGCCCAGACTCAGTGCTGTTGCCTGTTGGAGAGGAAAGAGGGAAGCGGTGGGAGGGGTGTAATTTGTGTGGAGGAATGACAGATGTGGTTGATCCACTTTGGATTTATCTGCCCATCTGGACTTTCAAAAGAAAAGAAAGTGGTGTGGTAACAATTTCATAGCAAAGGCCACAGGCTGGTTAATCTTCAGGGATTTTTTTGAGCTAACTTCTGAAAACGTCGATTTGGCCTATTGATTTCATATTAATTGGCTCTGACTGGCTGGAGCACGGCCAGAGAAATCCCGGCACGTTGCACACTGCAGTTGGTGATCCCACCTTCTTTGGGGCTCTCCAGGGTACAGCATGGCTGGGTGGCTTCTGCCACAGCACGTGGGCGCTTTCCTAAGAAGCACTTTTGGCCAGACTCAGGGATTCTGAAATGGAAGGAGAGTTGATGATGAGGGAGAAAATTGAACCCTCAATGTGCATTATTAGCTATTCCGGAAACTGAGCCCATTTCATGGGGGACATGGGCCAAGTTGCTGAGCTCCAGAAAGAGAGAGGGTCAGCAGTGGGAAGGTGGGCGGGATGGAGAGAGAAAGAGGACAGAGGCAGAGAGGGACTCAGAGAAAGAACAAGAAAAGGAGAAAGAGAGAAAGGGAAGTGAAACACCAAGAGATACAGAGAAATAGTGAGAGACGGAGACAGACACTTAGAGACAGAAACAAACAGAGACACACAGAGAGAGGGAGTCAGAAATCAAAAGAAGCTGAGGGAGACACCGGAGAGACACAGAGGACAGCAGAACAAGAGAGATGTGGGGATGGTGACGCATATTCACAGGGACAGGGACGGACACCCAGGATGAGGGATAAGGGACTCATCCTACCAAAAGAGAATGCAAGGAAGCACTGGGAAGTGAGGGCATGAGAGTAAAGGGAACTCAGGCAGGGTCAGATCATCCCCCAAGAACCTCAGGGGCCTGAGAGCTGGAGCCCCCCGCCCCCTCCATGGGCCTGCCAGCTCTGCGGGGCAATCCCATGGGACCTGGGCCTACAGCCACCCAGGAAGGCACGTGGGGCCTCAGTGAAGTTCACGTCCTGGGGCCTGCAGAACCGGTTAGTGTGTTGTGGGACGGACCGATGCCTGAGTCGTGAAGAACTGAAAACAACACAGAAGAACAAAGTAGGGAGGAAGAAACCCACAGTAATATTTTGGAATCCTCATTTCCTACGTGCAGTTGCTAAGCAGTTTCCTGCTGTGTGCGCTTCTTGCGGTCTTGAGAAGTACGAGAACTATGAGAAAAGCAGGTGTCAGGGAGGCCTGCTGTGTGGTCTCTGAGTGCTCTGGAGCGGAGGGGGCCATTCTGCTTGGGGGGCCAGGAGACACACAACTCTCCTGAAAAGCAAAATAAAGAAGCATTGACCTCTGAGCCTTCAGAGCCCAAATCCCTTCAAACCACCCACTCCAGGGGGGAGAACAGTGGCCCATTAATATCTTAGGGACCTATGGTCACCTAAGTCAGGAAACTGGGTCACATGGGCTTCTCCCCCTGTGTTACTCAGTAGGTCACTGGAGCCCCTCCTGCTGCAGCCCTGTTTGTTCCAGGCCAGGACAGCACGCACACCCCAAGAGTCTCTGTGCCTCCAACCTGGGCTGTTTCCCTCAGACACAATTCTAACCATGTCACGGGAGGGCAAGAGTGCATCCTACCCATCTCTGTGGGCCAACTTCTAGCACAGAGAAGATGCTCAGTTTTAGTTAATAAATAAAACAGCAGCATGATGACATCATAGATTGTTTTTAGAATTTGTTCATCTGGCCCACTTCCACTGTATCACAGCTGAATGAGCTCAGAAACAAATTGGGGTGAGAGATACAAGTTCCCAGTTTGTGCTCATTCAATATCAGAAAGTCTTGGTCATTTACAACCCACAGTTTTACATTGTTTTCAGGTTTATTCTCAACTCCACACACACCACTGCCTTTGCTTTGTTGTAGCTCAGTGGGAAGGTGCCATTGCTCAGACCTGCCCAGGATGCCAGTGGTCTGGGCCTAGAGCCCCCTGCCTCAGCCAACAAGATTTTCATTTATCTGGGACTCTACCAATTAGACTAGAACTATAGATCAGCTGGCTAACTTGAGAAAACCAAACCAAAAAATAATTGATTGGAAAAGTATAAGTGAGTTCACAGGAAGGAGAGTCAGTCCACAGATACACCAGGATCTGTGGCAGCCCTGTGGACCAAGGCTTCAGGAACCTGTGCCTGGGTACTTCCCGTCTCAACCCCTGGGACAAGTGAGCACTCATCGATTCCCTCCTGTGGAGCTGCGTTCAGAATTCCTGCAAGAGAGTCTGAGTGATGGACATGATGGGTCCAGGGTCTCCTCTTGGCTAAGAGAGGGGAGAAGCACTTGCTTAAAAATTCCACCAAGACTGACTCTCAGTCCCACAAACACAGCATGATGAGAAGGAGCATAAGTTTCCTAATGAGCAATTCGAGTGACGTTGAGAAAAAGAAGGGAAGGGGCCCTGCTCCGGGAATTCTGTGACCACCTTGCTTGGAGGTCATTCATATGCAGAAGCAAGTGGGCAAAAATCACCCAGACCCTAAGGTAGAAGGACAAGGAGGAATACATGATAGAGGGCTGGCTTTTTCTTTGCTTTGATTGTCTGGAAACCCCCATTCTGTATAGACCAACATGCTTCCCTGCTTCAAACTTACATGAGAATATAGGATATTTTCAAAAAATAAGTCCCAGCCACTCAACCAAGTGAGCTTAGCCTTCGGCAACAATGACAATGTTCCCAGGGCTGAGATGGATCAGGGTGGATAGAATCGGGTCTCTTAATGTCTCAGTGAACGCGCTCTGCTCCCTGTTCCTTACTACCTTGTCCCCAATTCTTCCTCATAATAGAATCTGCTGTGAATGGCATGGGGATTCAATTGTGCTTCCCATTTATAATATTCCAAAGGCTTAGTTGAAAAAACAAAACTTTCTACATAGAAACCCAGATACCACTCCCAATTATAAGCATCAAGTTTGAAACTTGGCTGATCTGCAGGCTGAACACCTGGGCCATTCTGGCTGCTGCCCGTGGCTCAAGGAATGTACCTCTATTTTAGTACAGCCCACACAATAATTAAAAGGACAATTTGCTTCTACATAAAGAATCACAGAATGCAGCCCCAAACCACATAAAAGCTGTTTCTGCTCGCAGAGCAGTTTGGCTCTCCCCAGCCACAGTCTATCCTAGGAATAGTGGCTGCTTTGTCTAGTGACTTCAGGAGGCACCAAAGTGGTGGGAAAATCCCTGGGTCCTCTCCCTTACCTTGCCCCATCATTCCCATGGATCCACTCAGAACCATAGGTTACCCATCTGCAAACTGGAAATAAGAGTATGCATTCTGCCTTTCTCAGGGTTTTTGGGACAGATCAAAATGAAGAACGGTGTGTGAAATCACTTCAAACAATGTAAAGGCTTTGTACAAATCAACAGTCTCTTGCTTTGACTTCTGTGAACATAACACGAGAATTTCTCCGGAAGTGCACACAAAGAGCAGATGGGGTGGAATTCAAAAGCACCTTGAGAGGAGGAGAAAAGAATATAATTCAGAAAGCACCAGTAAAATTGTGAGTTCCACACTTGAATGCAACCTCAAGTCAAGGGCGTGTTGGCAAATATTGAACAATCAGCTCTCTGGAAAGAAAGAAAAGGTCTCAGTTGGAGCGGTGACCAATTTTCATGGGGTGAATACTGCCAACCACAGCCAATGTCAAGATATCAATATAACATCAACTGCCTAGCAAAAAAAAAAAAATTCCTGGGAATTTGGCAATGTCTCTGTCTCTCTGTGTGTCTCTGTTTCTCTCTGCCCCCACTTTGAGCTGGCTCCAGCACACCACTATCTTAAGTCAATACCAAGGTTGTCTTCCAAGCCAGCAACCTTACCCAGCCCTGATCGCCTGCTGGATTTCCAGCAGAGCCCCCAGATTGACTGAAGCAGACAGGGACACCCCTAGAGAGTAATCCTCCTCCGTGTTGTGGGTGTGAGGGAGTTTGCGGGAACAAGCCCTTTTCCACCGTGGGGTGGATACGCAAGCACCTTCCCCGGTGAAGGGCTACTGGATCTCCACTGATCAAGGCTGATGAGAACAAGGCTCCCAGGCTTGGGAAGCTCAAGACCCACTTGACCCCCTGGACTAGGAAACAGGAGGGTCACGTTTGCATGTTTCCTTTGCTCATCCCTTCAGTCTGTCTTTGTCAGGCACTTGGCACATCCACCCTTTATAGGCACCATGGCTCAAAGGGTCAGGAAGTTATGTTGTCTTCCCTCAAGCGAGGGAACAATGATTATGCAATGAGAACAGCGCTCTGATGGAGAGGAACGCAGCATTCTAGAATAGATTCACCCAGGCTGGGGAGATCAGAGAAGACATTTCCAATTTGGTCATGAAAGAAAAAGCACGCCAACTGCTATTAAAGAGCATTTGTAGAGCACTGTGGAACTGATGGACTCAGCTCGAACCTGTCACCTTGTTGGATGCAACAGCAGCCTGGGAAGCAGATTCGTCGAGGACTCTCACTTTCTTCCTCCCATCCAACAACCTCGAGTAGGAGAAGGGAACACAGGAACGCCTTGCATCGTGGATGCTTGACCAACTGGTGGTAAACTGTTGAGGGTTTGACTGGAACCTTTCTATTGGTTCTTGCTTCTTCGTAAAATTAAGAAACATGCTTCAGGGCAGCTCCTAATTGGCCTGTGGCAGCTTCAAGGTCTCTGGAGGATGCCTCCGACTGTGGTGAGGAGCCCGTTTAGAAATAGCCACAAACTGGGCGTTCTTTTCACAATTTCTACAAACAATAAGAGATTTTCTAAATCTGCGCGTACACATTTCACCCAGAGGTATAAACTGGAGGCATTGCAATGTTTTAGCCCTCAGGGGCTTTTGGAGCTAAAAATAAGAGGTGAGTTTTGTTGTGCTCAGTTTTGACTTCCTCTGGGTATTTGAGAAGTGGGGACCCCGTGCCTCCTTTGGAGAGCGCAGGGACGTCACTGATGCCCCCAGTGAAGCTGTGGGCAGCCGACCCTGCCCCTGCCCAGCGAGCTCCAGACCCCCGCCTGCAGCTAATCTTTCTCCCTGGTTCTTCTGCACTAGCGTCTCCATTTATTGGCGACTACGGAGTCAGGCACTAGGGCATCTGTCTTACTTATCGGTGTCCACCTGGCAAATGTCTCCTCGAGGATCACCTCAGAGGCAGCTGGAGTGTTGTTGATTCCCACATCCCCCAGACCTGGCTTTCTAGGTGGTCTGTGACATCGGGACACAGAAAAGCTGAGCGTCTCTTAGATCCGAATGGTGCCTCTGAAGGATCTGCTGACTGTCAGCAAACAACTAATCAGGACTAATTCAGGACTCCCTGAAGGGATGGATTTTCCCTGTCTCTGTCTCTCTTTTGGTCTATACATGACCCAGAGATGCAGCCCAAATCCTCCAGTAGTTAGAATTGGAACAAGAAGTCCTTTCCAGGGCCCCAGGAATTCCTGCTCATTGGTCTTACTGCAAAGAAGTCTGTGGTTTCAGGCACGAAAAGCTCGGGCTTAGGGAAGGAGCCCCGATCCACTTCCCCACTCCAAACAGATATATCCCAGGAAAGCCACTGGGCAGCTCCAAATGGGAGGAGATTTTAGCCCCAGATTCCAGGCAGGACAGGAATTACTGCACAGGAGAACTTCTTTCTGTCATGCAAATAAAGAGTGGATCCATTTTTCTGGAACTTTCTTCAACGAGTATATCTAGAACAGCTCGGATGATGACGATGTATTTGGGGACAGATGAAATGGACGGTCTTGCCTCACTTGCCTTCTACTTGTGTCAATCCAGATTTGGGTGCTTTTGATTTTTCAAGGGCAATCGTGACATGTGTCCGCCGAGCTATGGTTCCTGTCTCAACTGTGTTATTTGGGAGTAAAAGTCCACCAACAGGCCTGTCTGTAAATGAAATACACGGCGCGGGGCCTGAAGCACGTAAAGTATCTTTGTCTGATTTTGTGCTTGATTCAGTGAAAGGAGACAGCTTTGAAGGCCAATGCTGAGCCTCAGTTTTCTTTGGTGAAAAGGAGATGCGATAACCATCTTTTTCTTGTTATCCCAATAGCATTTTGGGGAAGATCAAAGGAAGTTAAGACTGTGAATGCATCTGTAAACTGTAAAGGTCGTACACATAAAGGGCACGTGAGTCTGGGAGTCTCTCAGGACCACTGTGGCATTTGTGAGGTACTGGAAAAGAGGTGGTGCTTTTGCTTTTCCTTCTCCAGTAGGGTGTGAGTACCGTCCAGTGACAGCGACACTGTGAAGGACAAACTCCTGAGTGCATCTGTAATACTGTGATTTATAATAACTACATATCTGGTCTTCATTCCCCTTTCTGGCATAGAACTCCTAAAACCCTTGCAATTTCCTAATTGTTGAAAGCAATAAAGGTGTCTTTTATTATGTTAATGAAGCGACTTTTGGACCGCCCTGCCCTTAGGTCACCTAAGGATGGAAGCTGATCCCCATCGGAACCCACCTGTGATTAGAGGGTTGGAACTTTCAGTCCCACCCTCCCTGGACCTCCGTGGAGTGAGGGGCTGGAGATTGGGTCCAACCATCTGTGGCCAATGATTTAATTAATCATGCCTATGCAACGAGCTTCCATAAAAACCCCAACGGAGGGGGTTCAGAGAGCCTCCTGATTGTTGACCACATGAAGGTGGGGGGAGATGGTGTGCTCTGAGAGGGCATGGAAGCCCCGTGCCCCTTCCCGTACACCTTGTCCTATGCATCTCTTCATTTGGCTGCTCCTGAGTTATTTCCTTTTGTAACAACATGGTAATCTAGTAGGTAAACTGTTTCTCTGAGTTCTTCCAGCCTCTCTAGCAAATAAATTGAATGCAAGGATGTGGGTCTTGCAACCTCTGATCTGTAGTCAGTCAGTCAGAAGGACAGGTGACAACCTGGACTTGAAATTGGTGTTTGAGTGGCAAGGAGCATTCTTGTAGGACTGAGCCCTTCACCTGTGAGGTCTGATGCTATTTCCAAGTAAAGAGTGTGATAATTGAGTTGAGTTACAGGATACCCAGCTGGTGTCAGAGAATTGCTTAGCAGGAGAGAAACCCACACACTGGGATTGGGAGTAGAGCATAGCATCTCAAGTAGGGGATGTGGTAGAATACCAGAGGCTTGATGCCCATAGAAGATCGGAATAGTGAGAGCTATCCAACTCATCCTTGTAGCAGAGATATTCAAACAGCGGTCTCTGGCAAGCTCTTAGAGAGGTGGCATTGAGTAAAGGATTCTGGCAAATGCCAGGTAGCATCAGTTGGTACAGGCTGGGGAACTCATAAGCAGAAGGGTCAGCAAGCTGCATGAATGCCCAGTGCAAAAGTGATCTGGGCTGGGGCACAGCTAAACATACTGCAGAATTACATTCTAAATGAGGGACCACTCCAGTGATCCCCTCTATTACTGGGCAAGAGGGGACGTGCTCCTATAAGACTAGGGCCATTTGCACCAGTGTGGATGGAGCTAGAAGTATTATGCTAAGTGAAATAAGTCAGTCAGAGAAAAACAAATAGATGATTTCACTCATAGGTGGAATTTAAGAAACAAAACAGTTGAACGCAGGGGAAGGGAAGGAAAAATAAGACAAAATCAGACAGGGAGACAAACCACGAAAGACCCTTAACTATAGGAAACAGACTGAGGGTTGCTGGAAGGGACGTGGGAAGGGGAGGGATAATCCGGTGATG
Organism: Ailuropoda melanoleuca; assembly: GCF_002007445.2. NCBI lineage: Eukaryota > Metazoa > Chordata > Mammalia > Carnivora > Ursidae > Ailuropoda > Ailuropoda melanoleuca. The sequence continues at coordinate 36,376,410 of NC_048224.1, read as the reverse complement.
GGCCTTAAGGAGGGCTTGATGTAATGAGCACTGGGTGTTATATGCAACTTATGAATCACTAAATTCTACCCCCGAAACTAATAATACACTATGTGTTAACTAAACTGAATTTAAATAAAAATTTAAATAAATCATAGATACAATATGATCTAAAAAAAGAAAAAAGACTAGGGACAGTGTGTTTAAGTCTGGGCATCAGCTGCCCAGAAGGGGTGAGGGCCAGTGCTGGGAACCTCCGCGGGAGACGTGGTGAATAACAGAACGTGTGCCCGGGTCTTCTGGCTGGAGGTAGGCACGGAGATGATCAGGGAAAAACCTGCTGGTCCCCACAGACGTCCTACCTGGATTTCTGGAGGAAGAAATGTGGGAAACGCAGAGCAGAATTCCAAGGTACTGAGCACCTACTATGTGTCTGTCAGGCCGTGCCAGTGGCTTCCCATTATTGATGTCCTTTAATTCTTCCAAAAACTCTGTGAGAGAAGTATTCAATCACAATCTAGAATGTGGGGCTGAAGCTCAGAAAGACTGAAAAACTTCCTCAACTTGCTGAAGGAGAGAGAGCAATATAACTTGTGTCTCTGACTCCAAAGGCACGATTTTTCTTCATGGAGGTGAAAGAGCTCTCACAAGCTTAGACAGGTGGTTTCAGTGTTCCTATAGAGCTCCTAGATCATCTACAGCTCCTGCTTCTGCTTCTAGAAGGGTGGATTCATTCATTTATCCACTTACTCACTGAGGAGAGCACTGAGCAGACAAGGGTGAGGAGCAAGGAGAAGACCTTGACCTGTGGGAATCTGTCCGCACCCGTGGTGTGATGGGCATCCAAATGGCATTTCTACTGGGGTCCGGGGGAAGACAAAATGATACTGCCATGTTCTTTCAAAATGACCTAACCATGTCGCAATATATATCTGCAAACATTTTGGTCTTTAAGAATTAAATGCACACCCCCTCCCCACACACACACACAGGAACACGCCAACTGACTGAGTGACAGGAAGTGTGGACAAAGGAAGGAGTTACTGATTCTTGTCAAAAAGCAGGAAGGACAGAGGTTCTGGGAGTTGTGAAATAAGGACAGCAAATTTCACTGGAAATATGTGCAGGAGATTTGCCCATCCTTGAGAAATCTCTCTCTGGCCCAGTTTTATTTTCTTCAACTCCTTTCTTTCCCCTTAGCCTTTTCTAGTTTCTGTTCTGCTCCCGTGTTGCTGAGTCTCCACGATAAACCATAAGCGTGCAGAGAGAGTGCAGACACATAATGTGGAAGTGAAGTTCTGTTTCTGGCCTCTGCATTCCCCCAGCCCCAGTTCTGATGCTCTCAGGCCCTCTACACTCTACCAGGCTTCCGTCCTGCCCTTCAGCATGTTGTGTTGGGGGCGGTGGTGGGAGTGTGTGTTTGAATCCTAGCTTGGCCCTGCAGTATCGGGTTGGCTTGAATGAGTTCTTGGCCTTCTTGAGGATTTGGTTTCAGAGATCATGATAGTCACTTTCTTGTAGGATGGTTTCGAGTTTTAGAGTTAATACATGCAAAACGCTGGGATGTGAACTGGCGCACGTCGCGTGCTCAGCCAACGTGACCGTAATTACGTGGTTGCTGCCATTTGTCACCAGGGGTGCTGCCATCCAGGGCTGCTTCTCTCCAGGCCTTCTGTCTCCCCCCAAACACATACAATTTGCATTCCAGCCATGTGGACCTACTTGTGGTTACTGGAAGTTACCAGTAACTCCAGACTCTCCTATGCCTCGGGGCATTTGCTCAGGCTTCCATTTTGGTAAACCTTCCCCATGTTGCAAGTTTGCTGTTGTTGTAACAAATTACCACAAACAGCGGGTGGAAAAAGCACACATTTATTACCTTACCGTTTTGGAGGTCAGAAGTTCAACATAGGGCTGCTTTCCCTTCTGGGAGCTCTGGGGTACAATCCCTTTCCTCGCCTTTCCTAGGCCGTCGGCATCCTTTGGCTCATGACCCCTTCCTCCATCTTCAAAGGCAGCAACAGTGGCTTTGCATCCTCCTACCATATCCCTCTGACGATACATCTGTCGCTGCATCTCCCCTGGACCATAGCAAAGAAAGGAAGGTTCTCCGTTTTTAAGAACTCCTGCGACGAGATGGGACTTACCTGGAAAATCCAGACCAATCTCCCCACCTGAGGTCCTTAATCTAAGTCACGTGCACGAAGTCCCTTTTCTTCTCTGTGAGGCTAGGGATTGGGACATAGACTTCTTTTGAGGAGAAGAACATTATTCTGCGTCCTACACCTCTGAAATGCTTGCATTTTCAAGACTCGTCTCAGACATCACTTCTCTAGCATTTTCCAGTTCCTCAGGCAGAACAACAGGTTTGTGTGTGCTCCCAGTACTTCGAAAATATGCTGCTTTTGTATGCTTTACCACAGTATTTTGCAGTAATTGGCTTAGATAATTGCTGATCCCACAGAATTTTAAGAGCTGAGACTGGGTTTTGTTCACATTTTTCTGTTCCCAGGGCCTGATAGGAGCCTCGGTAATGCTTGTTAAATAAATGAAACTTCGACCTTAAGACCCAGCGCTACTCTGCCAATGGACTACTACCCGAAGCTGGAGGCATAAGATCTGGTTTAATATTTAATGATAGTAACTAATAAGGTTTCTGCATCCGAACTTTCATCATCTCTGTCGTCATCTTTATTACAACCCTACAATGAAGGAAAATAGGTTGCCACTTAGCAATTGAGAAGAATGAAACTCAGAGAGGTTAAATACCTTGTCCAAAGTCATTCATACAGCTATTTATTGGCAAAGTGGAGAATCTTCAAATCTAAATTATAAACCACATCAATTTTTTCTATTTTTTTTTAAAAAAATTTTTAGCCAGAAAAGCAGTATTATGATCATGAGGTATTCATCCTGGGAGACACTTTCAAATTGGAACCTCTTAATGGCTAAAGAGCCATTAATTTGGAGCAATTGGATGGTGGGGTAGAAAAAAAAATTAACTGAAAGGTGTGCCTGGCTGACTCAGTCAGTTAAGCATCCAACTCTTGGTTTCTGCTCAGGTCATGGTCTCAGGGTCTTGAGATCGAGCCCCACGTTGGACTCTGTGCTCAGCGTAGAGTCTGCTGGAGAGTCTCTCTCTCTAAATAAATAAATAAGTAAAATCTTTATAAAAAATTAACTGGAAGAGTACAAACTTACAATAGTTACAAAAATAATGGGTCTGTTTCAGAGAGCTCTATGCATAAAAATATTTATTTCACAATGCTATATAAATTACAGAATAACTTAAAGTTCTAGCACAGGCAAACCAGACATAAGATCTACTCTAACAGAAATCATAAGAGAATAGAGAAATGCACTCGAGTGGCCCCAGCACTGGGTAGCATGGCATGACATGCCATGAAGAGGTACAATGCGGGTCTGTGGGGGCTGAAATGAGTCTAGCTGCAGGAACTAGAGCACACGCTATAAAGAGTCTTCCATGCACCAGCTTAATGCATGGATAAGAATTGAAAACAAGTAAATTTACTCTGTATAATTGTTTGGAAATAGTTCTTTTGGCCGTTCAAAAAGCTTGCTCCCCCAGTCAGGTAAAAGATCAGCCTAATCATTGTGCTTGCTATCATTATTTGCTTACTAATGATTTTTTTCTCATAGTTAAGGCAAGATAAAATCTTGTGTCACTGTCTATAATCTGAAATTCCAAATCAGTGACCCTCAAATGAATGAGGTTTCTCAAACACTGTTGCCTTCATGGTCTGATAGCTATCTTTCCCGAATTGGTAGAAGTGCAGGGATCACCTCAGTGTGCTTAATAATAAAACTGTAACAGGGCCTGGAGAAGAATATTCTGGAAGCTCACGTTGAAGTGTATATGGAATATGTTTATTGAAAGGCTAAACATTTTCAACCCATCAAATATATTGGCATTGGTGAGTGAAGATGTACTCTTATGTAAGAAAGGAATGAAGCATTATCCCGTTTCTCAGACCATGCTGACCATAATGATGACAGTCTCAGAGTAGAGCAGGGGAAACCATCACAAGTGCAGATAGAGCCCCCTGACTCCCTCTCTCTTTGCATCACACACAGTGCCAGACTAGTCCCCTGAGCTCATTCACTTCCATGGATCTTTGCCTTTTGCCTTGGTTATCCTTCTCCATACCCTTGAAGACCTTTCTCAAATGTCACTTCCTCCATGAAGCTTTCTTGATATCCTCGGTGAAATTAATTATTTTCTCTTGTGTTCTCATAGTCCTGAGTTCATTTCAATCCATCATTAGCTCCTTTTCCCCACTAGACCGAGTTTCTCAGAGGCCGAATGCCTTTTCATTTTTGTAGCCACTGATGGTAGCAATAGGGCATGACATAAAGAAGGTGTTTAATAAGTGTTCACTCAAATAAATTATATTAGAGTTTAACATCATCATTCAAAAGGCCTGCCCAGAACCCCACGTCCCTTTAATGACTGTGTGTATAAATACAAGTACGCACGTAAATCTCCCACTGTGTCATGGAATTCCAGAAACTAGAAAGTCATAATTAATGAGACACAGGTAAATATACAATGTATGAAACGTGCAGGATGGACAACCTTGGAGTCAAAGAGGAACCACACCCCTTTCCACGCTATTGAGACAAAGCTACTCCTTGTGGCCACATTTGGGTCATATCTGTAATTTTCACCAATGTGCTTTATATTTTATGATTCAGTTATCTTTGTAATAAAAGAGCTTGCAATTACACAATGACTCCTGCCTCACTAAACCAGAATTGGGCCAGATGCCAGGAGCTCATTTTTTTGGTTACTCTTTTGAAACTCAAGCCATTTTCCCAAAGAAACTTTTTAAACGTGTAGCTTCCCAAACTTTCCCGTGAAAATCTATTTAACTCCTTTATCCTCACCAGTGCTATTAGGAATACAAGTTCAGTGTCACTGAGTAGCTGATGGAAATTTGCTTGCGAATGTAGAAATAGTAGCAGGATGGAGAAAGAAGCAGGGATGGAGCAGGTTTATTCCTTGACTCAATTCAAGTGTCCATTCCCCTAGGAAATATTTCCTCATACCCATCCCCTCC